>NW_024472759.1:0-1000 GCF_017654505.1 Polyodon spathula | reverse complement strand
ATTTTGGCTTGCCATTTGCATCCAGAGCGAATCAATACAGGATGTCGCACGTAACCTTGAGCTTTAAAAATGTCTTGAATTCAGTTCACAGATGATGACACTTCGTCCCTCGATATCCCTGTTCCACGGAAACCCAGAAGCTCCCCCAAATTAAGGAAAAAGCCCCCGAAAGAGAAGGCAGTGAAAATCAAGTCCCTGAGCAAGAGGCTGCAGAAGGTCCTGCAGGAGAGCAATAACCTGAAGAAGGGGTGCTGGCCACGGCCCCCTGTCAACTACTGCATCCTCATCGCCATGGCCCTCAACAACAGCCGGAGCGGCAGCCTCAACGTGCAGCAGATCTACAACTTCACACGGTACAGCAGGCCTGAGGAGGGGGGGGGACGGCACCCTCTAGCGTTCTACAAGGGAACTGCACCCACTTTTCAGAACGGGGAAACCGCACCCTCTAGAGTTCTGCAAGGAAACCGCACCCACTTCTGAAATGGGAAACCGTACCCTCTTACCTTTTATTAAAAGATCTAAATTTGTAAGCTGATAAACTAATAAATGCAACCTGTGCTATTGATAGATTAATTGAAGAGGACTATGATGCATTTTGTTTTCCCCGTATATTTATTTAGTTTAGTGGTTTACCCCAATTTTCCAACAGAGAGCACTTTCCCTTCTTCCGCACGGCTCCAGACGGTTGGAAGAACACGATCCGACACAACCTGTGCTTCAGCAACAGCTTTGAGAAGACGCCGCAGCTGGTGTGCAGCCAGGGCAAGCGCAAGTCCTGCCTGTGGAGGCTCACCATGGATGGGCGCCGCCGGCTGCGCAGAGAGATCCAGGGGCTCTCTGGCGACTCATTCAAGGTGCTGCGCATGAGCATGATGGAGCCAGGTGAGAGCGGCGTAGGGCGTCCCCTAAATCAGGGTCCAGTTCCGATCAGAGGAGAGGACCTAGGACAGGGCGGGCCCTACACGTTACATGCCACATAACTAGACTGAACCCTACATGC
>NW_024472758.1:0-6000 GCF_017654505.1 Polyodon spathula | reverse complement strand
ACAACCACGTGTGAAAATGATTTCAGTTCAGTCATCTCTGCTTAAAGACATTTCACACTTGAAAGAACTGGAGGTCAGCGACTCATGAAGAGCTTATGTACAGTATACAAACATATGCCAACACATACAAAATTATATATCTACCAATTTTTCTTGCAGATTTGATCACTGGCTTCTTTGAGATGTAATCGTCTTAACAGCGAGTGGTCGAGTCCTCCCTGACGCCCTCTTGTGGACAAAGACGTTACTACCACTGAGCAGCTGTTCCCTGTTCATAATTGAGTTCTGCCTCCATGGTCCCTGTACTTCCACAGAGCCCACTCTTTGAAAGACAGGGTTTGGTGAAATCAGCAAGTGGACTGGTCTCCTCATTGTTTCAATGAATGCTGGAAGACCACGGACCATGCAGTTCTCGAGGCTCTACGTTTAATTCCCTCGGGTTTCTACACAAGTGTTTTGATTTATCATTTCCTTGACGGTCCTTTTGTGTGTCGGATACAATTTGTCCGGAATACTGAACGCAGTCTGTACCGCACTGAAAGAGCCTTGTATAGTCTTTTGTTTATTTTTTTTAGATACAATTAATCAGAAATCCGTAATTATCTTTGAATAGAAAACTAGAGACAGTGTAAATAATGTAAAACACGCGTATTTTTATTTTTTTTTCTTTTTTTCTGCTGCTCCTACCTGTAGAGATACAATATTGACAAACCTTTCTCTTATTGTGAAGAAGAAAGCATTCTGTTCTGTTTTTTCCCCCACCCAAATAAACGTATTTATCAAATGTCTGCTTGTTTGTTTAAGATTGCGTTCACTGGAGAAGACGCATGAGCTCAAAGGCGCAGCCAGGAGCGAGTTGCGCACAAGCATGCAGCCAGCACGGGTGCCCCAGTGCAGGTGGAGCTGCATTCACTTCACACACAATCACAAGGCCGGCTCCTCTCACCGGCTAGGGGGCGACAGTCAGGAAACCCGGCGCCGCTCCAATAGCTCCGGCTCCATTTGTTGTTGGTTAGCTTCACAGTTCAGAGGTTAACAAACATGGACGGAGAAAGTGTTTGCTAACAGATAATGTAACGGGACTTTGTAATGAGATAAAAGCACCGCCAGAAGCTGGGCTCTTTATATGAGATATGGGGGCGTTTTACTGCAGCGTTTGTAATCAGACTTTCTTTGCTGGGAAAAGCCACATCTTCGGAAAGAAGCACCAGGACAAGTTGAAAATCGTCCTGACTAAATTCCTAGACAAGGTACGATCAAGGCCAGGGTGACACCGCTTAAATCGGTAAATTGCGCGTTTATTTCATGTTGGCTAAGTTAGAACTATGTGCCGAGTTACACTGTGATGTGGTCGATACTAATGGAAACCTACAACGGCTTGTATGTACATCACATCCCCTTTTTATTAAACTATGCGGCATGCAGAGATCGCGTTTTTCTGTGCAGACCGCGGGGATGCGTAACAGATTGAGCCTGCTGCACGCTTTGCTGTTTGTCGGAAGCAGGTGGGGTGTTTGCACCTTTGAGAGAGAGAGATTTAACTGCCACTACCCCAGACGCCCTTACGCACACGTGTGTGTTAACGTGCTCTTCTCCAAAGGGGCCCCCTTTGCAGTGTGTGACCTGTCCCCCCCGTCTCTCCTCTGCCCCCTGTTGGCCAGGTGAAGGAAGCGCGCAGGGTGCTGAAAGCCCCGGCGGTGGAGAAGTACGACCCCACTGAGCATGAGCAGAACTTCTGGTGCTACTGCTGCGGGGCCGAGGTGCGGAAACACGTAACCAACGGCAACCTGACCGTGCTGTGCGGGGGGCTGCTGGAGCACATGGCCAGGTAAGAGTGCGGCACCCTCCTCATATCAACCCCTAAACCACAGCGCCCCAAGAGCGGGCGTCCTTGGGCTCCACTTGCTGTTTTGACAGTAGACGGCTCCTGCTGTGCTCAGTAACCCAACCACGGGATGTGAAAGCAGTTATGTCTGTAAAATATCAATTCCTATTCCAGTTTCCTGGAAAGGACACAACTCAGCCGCTGCAATTTTATTTCCCAGCCTTGAACACAGAAAGCAGACGGACAGATTCTGGTGGGAAAACAAGGCAGACTCCAAACTGAAGGAGAAATTCCTCTTTTCAGAAGAGGAGACGGACAGGTGAATAAACGTCCTCTGTGCGTTTCCATAGCTTGTCGCACTTGGCAACAGGGATATATATCCGAGCCTCAAAAAAAGAAATGATGCTCATTGGTCCCGCATCTAACTGGCATCTGAACTTGATTTTTAAAGGTTTAAGAGTGAAGTAGCGAAAGCGCTGGAATCCTATGAGGAGAAGGAGGATGAATTCATTAAACAGGTATTGAAAGGGCTGGCGCTGAACACAGGTATGTGAGGCACTGTCCTGTGCATTGCCAGTGCTATAAAGACACAATGCTAACAGGCTGTGGGTGCTGTTAACCTATTGACACCATCACACAACCATTTTCTCCTGGTTCGATCGCCTTTTCCTTTTTCAAGTCACTAAAGTCTTGTCTTTTTCACAGCAAGCATCTTATATCCGAGAAGTGGAGCAAAGGAGACAGGAAGTGATGCAATCCATCTTAGAGGTTTGTTTTCCCAGGATGCACCAGAACAGTATCCATGACCACCTATAACAATGTTCTTTATTGTTATTCTTATTTGTGCATTTTTAATGTGACCATGTCTTTTTCCTAATTGGACCAGTTGGCTGTTCTCACTGCTGTTGTACGTCGTTCACTTTCATCTATAATACATTCTCACTTATGCATGTTTCCTGATGAGGTGTTTTTGGTCTAAGTTTATATTAATATTTTTATTTGAATTGTACGTTTCTTTGCCCTATCTAAATACATTTAGAGACTTAATAAATTAAATGACGAGCATTTGGGACTTCATTGAAGAAACTGAGCAAGGCTTCAGGTCGAAGCTTTTGTCACTGAATTCATTAGCTTCCTGTTAGTGTTTCGAAATGTCACCCTTAATTAGAATTCAGATTCGGTATCAAGTGTTTAATGGTTAAGGGTGATACGTGATCAGGGAGTGTTTCAATATAAAATGGATGAAATTGTGAAAAGAAAGGCAAACGTTTACTTTTCCTGAATCGAACCCAGCCTGAGAATGAGTCGGAGACCCCCCAAGGACCCCCGCAGTGCGGCCCCCCGGGACACATGGAGAGGTGAGGCCCTGTCTGATACCCTGCTCTAGGGGGGTGGGTTCAGTTCAACTTCCTAAATGTGTTTTTAACATTGCAGCTTTATATTAACCACCCAGAAACTCACAGCACTCCCAAGAGTTTAAAATAAACCAATGCAAGAGACTGAATAAATACTGAATGTTTATTGAACGGCACATTTGTCAGATAAAAGCAGAACATCCTCAGTTTGTCTCTGTTAACGCACGCACACACACACACACACGCACGCACGCTGCATGGCGAGTGTCTAACCCTGCTGACTGCAGCTCAGGTAACCGGTACACCAACAGAAGAGAGGGAGCTGGGAAGCGGGCAGGGCCAAGTGGAGCAGACGAATTTGAGGATTCTGATTGGGCTGGTGCAGGCCCCGGCTTAACTTTCATTGGCTATCAGGTAATTCGCCTCAGCTGCTTTTACTTGCCATTATTTATTTATTTTTTATTGATTGTGTGGTATTAAAGTTTAACGTCAATAATGGTATGATTTATTTATTTTGTTATTTTTTGCAGGATTCATCAATTGGAGGAAACGTCCACACAGGTAACAATGTTAACTGTGCCCCTCCAATGAATGTGTGTGCATGGTTTTGTAATGAAACCAGGTTGATAGCAGCAGGTTAGCAGTTAAACAGGCCTGTGCAATGCTGGCGTCCATGGCACGCTGTTCTTGGAGCAGGTATTGAAACCTGCAGAGTCCTTTCTGGCCCTACCTCGGCTCTCCCTCCTCCTTTCACAGGAGCCACCCCACCCTGGCTGAAGCAGGACCCCGAGGAGGGAGGCTCTGGGATCCCGGAGCCCCAGGCTGGACCGTCCCACGAGGAGTTCCTGAAACACAGTCAGTGCCTTCTATATCTGCTCTCTCCCAGTCCAGGACCTTGCTCCTCCCATGCTGTTAAACTGGACCCATTTAAGCTCAGATCAGGGTCAGCAAGCTCCTTGTAGTTTCATTGTGCTTTCTCAATCTGGAGTGGGATCTCTCCAGGACTGAAGTTGCCTAACTCTTGATAATCAAGTAGTTGTTCCAGCCAGGTCCAAAAGCAGTATTATTTTACTTAACATGTAAAATCTGGTGTCAAATGGTCCCTTCAGGATAGGGTAGACCATCTCTGATCTACAGATGCACTAACTTGAGTTGCCACAGTATGTCATTGATTTCAATGTGACCCCCCCTGTGCCATTTCCAGAGGAGCAGGAGAAGCTGCGGAAGCTCCCGGCCAGTCGGGTGGGGGCGAATTTCGACCACGCTTCTCAGACGGACGCTGGTTGGCTGCCTTCGTTCGGAAGGGTGTGGAACAGCGGCAGGAGGTGGCAGTCCAGGTAAGGAACATGCTGGAGGGCTTTATGAAGCAGCTTACAATGAGCAGGGTGATCAGAACAGCCCTGCTGTCAGCAAAATACACCATCACTAAAATACATTTCTAAACACAACTTGTTGTGCTAATAGGATGGTACTCTGCCCCAGGCACGGTGGTAATTGTATTATTGTGTGTTGAATGATTGGAGATCATTATTCTGACTTGTTTTCTTTCACTCTCAGACACCAGTTCAGAGCTGAGGAGGGACAAGGAACTAATCAAAAGCGAAAGAAACACGAACCGTGGACAGGAAGCAAAAAGCACAAACGGGAAGACTCTTGAAGTGTGGGCTTGCTCCAGGCTTCTCTCCCGGTCCAGCAGTGCATGCTCCCATTGCTTGTGTTTTATTGGAAGACTTCAGTTGAAGTTGTTTTTTGTATATAGTGTAAATATTTTCTCCAGTTTACTCTGCTAAATTGGACACATAGTACTGCACCAGAAGTAATACATGTAAAAAACCACACAAATTCAAAATAAAATTGAAAGTGTTTATCTTAATTATTATACATTAAAGATCTAAAAACGTATACCTTCTGTCTCATTATATCCACTTAATACACACTGTGTCACTTCCCCACTTCCCCATGCCTTGTGCAGCTAACAGCCACACCAGCTCTGGAGATGTCTGGTACACAGTAAGTGGAGCACTCAGCTTCCTTCCCATAGCGTGTACAGAATACACCCACATACATTAAACCCAGTCACAGGTCTTGCATTTAACAGAGGTCAGGCTGTCCTTACTGAAGAGAACAGTAGCTCTCCCAATAATATTTCCAAGTGTCATTTATCCCAGAGTTGAACTGTTACCTTCTACCTCAACCTCCATGTTTATATCAATCACATGTACATTGCTGAATGTTTATGAGTGGGTGACATTTCTCAAATCAGAAACACAAAGGGCACAGATAAACATTTTAACTTTTTATTTTGTACAATCCCCAACATTCACTGGCATCCCACTGACCCTGAAAGAGGAAAAGTACAAAACGTTAACTCAAAAGTGTGCACGCATACCTTCAAAAGAAGCAGCAAACCAGCTTTATTCACCAGTATACCTCTACTGGAGACTATTCACTCCACCTGTGTAACATGGGAAGGCTGTGAAAGCATGACCGCTCCAACTGTCAAAACTATGCAAAGTTTAATCACAAAAGCATCCTTAAACGCATGCTTCTATTTGGAACATTAAAGCTCTTACAAGATATCACAGTGCATTTCAACTGAGTGTTTATACACAGACTGCTGAAGTCACAACAGCTCCTAACAGGCGTCCCAGTGCATGCTGTATTATATATTCACTTGGCAAGACCTATGCGGAGCCCAGAAGCCCAGTGTTTGAGGCTTTCTGTGCGTCTGGGACACTGGATCAGTTAAAGCTACAACACAGGACAGTATGAAAGGTGGAGATGCTTACCTGTCTAGGCCTCCTTCTCTTCTGGTGCATC
>NW_024472757.1:0-4643 GCF_017654505.1 Polyodon spathula | reverse complement strand
GGGTCCCTTGGTGTTTCTCGTGTAGATAACCTGAGCTCTGTGTTTAGAAACCAGCTTGATCATACCTGGGGGGTGGGGGGACGACAAAGCAAACAGTTTACAACCTCCAGGTCTTAATGAGCAACAGCACCAATCTTGGTGCCAGGCTTAACCCAGCATCTGTGGATTGCACAGGAGCCCCAAGTAAAATATGTAGGGGGCCACTCCTGCATAAAACCTCATCACTTTTGGAAAACCAGCATGAACAAAAAAATTCTTTGACCTGGTTATTGCGTTTCTTTAAAACAGATGCACTGCAATTAAGAAATCACTTATGGCAAGCCAACCAATGTCTTAAGAATTGGTCAAAATTCCAGAGCACCTTGGTTTTTATAATACATCTGTAAGGCGTCTCATTACAGAAGACAGCGTCTCTCAAGCCACCCTGCACACGCTGTCTCAACGTGTGAAACAGGGCGGCTGCAAGCAGACCACACCTTTGTTGAGCAGTTCCTGGAGGGAGGCTCTGGCCAGGGATCCCCTGATCTTCAGCCTCTCGGACACCACAGCGGGGGTGATGAGTTTGTAGTTGGGCACCTCCTTGTACAGCTTGTCGTAGGTGGCCTTGTCGAAGAGGACCAAGTTGTTGAGCTTGTCCCTCACTTTCCCCTTGGACCACTTCTACTCGGGCAACAGAGACAGAAGAAAGAGTCCATTAGTCCCTGGGACCGTGCAGCTTTGTGCAAGACACACGCATACCATTGCAGGGCAGCCATTTCAAGTCTTAAACCAAAGCTAAACAATTAAGTACATCTCAGAGGCCACCAGCTCGGATGTAACTAAACTCCCTATCAAGCAAGCCAGCATTAGAAGTGCATGGAGGTTGTTCATGCTACACCTGGTGTGCCCTGCTGCTCGAAGCGGGGACACTGGTTAACCATCTTGGGTGCAGCACCTTGTTTACTGCAATGCATGCACTAAATTGGGTTTCACACTGTCCACTGTAGGATTTAATTTATTGCATGTTGAGCAACACCAAGTCTTGAAGGGCTTAAATCAACAATGTAATGAAGACGACCTTATACCATTAGGCTTCAGTATTGCACATTAAATACTGTGCATTTCTCTGATAAACGATTCCATATGCAACAATTGACACTAAAAAATATCACCAGTGTCTTACAGAAATATATATTACCCCTGCAGCTAGCAAGATACTAAGCAATGTTAACTGAGCCCCAAGAAAGCCCGCTGAGCATGTAAACGTCCCCAGGCCGCTGAACCTACCTTCTTCTTGGCCTTGCCCCCGGACTTGTTGACTGGGTCCTTGTCCTTCTTACCGGACTTGCCCGCATCTTTTTTCTTCTTATCGTCCTTGGGCGGCTGAGTCGTGGGAAGAGCAAATGAACAGCGGTCAGTTTATTACACACCCGGATTCACTCACACGGTCAAACATGGGTGCGCCTGTACCCCAAGCACGTTAACAACCATGTGCGACTGAAGACGAAACTCAATTAGGGCATATCAAATCCACACGCCGGACAAACTAAAACACCAGGACCAATCCGTGTATTTCACACGGAGTTTATCCGGGTGACCAAACTCAGAGGCCCGCCCGAACACAGCAGCGCCGTCAAAGCATGCGTTTAATAATTCCCAGTCACACCACAAGGAGTTTATTTAAAATAAAGTGATTACTCTTCAATACAAACACAGAACTTCTCAATTCAACCATGCAAGAGAATGCAAAAAAAACGCACCAACCCCACGCACACTTATCACCGAGTCTGCTGTCTACACGTCACTTTGCCAGCTTGGATTTACTTTATTTTTTAAATAAAATTAGTTTAGTAAAATTTATATCATGCTTAATAAAATATGAGCCCGTTCTTCATACGCGGACTGAGTATTTTAAGTTGTTTTTGTGTTTAACAAGGTAATGTGACGCCTAGGCTTATTTGCCCCTTTTCACACAAGTTCTCTCGGCTGCAGCCGTGCCGGCCACACCAGGGCTTGCTGTTTAACAGATCCCGGTTCGGATCCGTTACATCTTCAAGCGGGTTGATGCATCTTTTCATGTCACGACTGTACAGCTTGCCAGGCCGCGCCGCGCCTCGCATTAACCAGACACGGCTCGTCTCCCGGAGCGTCAGCTCAGGCTTCGTTATTTAAAACGTTTTAACAATATCAGAACACGAGAGGTTCGGCCCGTCGCTGCGAAGCAGATAACCGACACCCCATGCCCGCACCCCGGCGTTAAACCTCGCCACTGCCCAATAAAAAGCTGCATTTCGCCCGGCAATGCCTCACCATGCTGCTGCTGCTTCAAGATGTCGGACAGAAAGGCTGAACCCCTGCGCGAACCGCTTAGCAAACCCCGTGCATACGGGGGGGGGGGGGGGGGGGGTAGTTTGCCGAAAGGTCTTCTGGGAACTGTAGTTTCAAAGATGTAGTTTTTTTTTTTTTTTTTTTTTTTTGCCTTGGTTCAGTACAACATAAACGTCTCTAGTCATTTATTTTAACGTACCACAATTCAGTGCATTACATTACATTAAAAAAATATATAGGCTACAATTTATCTAATTTCGGTGCTTCTTTATCTCTTGGGATTCTGGGAATTGTAGTCCCTGGATTACTTCATGCAACAGCATCACTACATTTCCCGAGGTGCGCCGCGCCGCTGCGAAGCAGGGTGCAGAAGCGGTAAACATGGCGATCTTCAGTGTTTATGTGGTCAATAAAGCTGGCGGCCTGATCTACCAGTACGACAGCTACACCCCGCGGGCAGAGGTCGAGAAAACATTCAGCTTCCCGCTGGACATCGTGCTCAAAACGCACGACGAGCGGGTCCTCGTCTCCTTCGGCCAGCGAGACGGGATCCGGGGTAAGCAGAGAATGATACGATGCATGGGCAGGTTTAGACGGGCTGCTTCAAAGTGGCGAGGAAGCAGGCGTTAAGAAGGGCTGTCAGCTCCAGTAAAAGCCAAGGATTAACCGAGCCCTACGAACTGAGTGCGGAAGGGAGCCGCTGTGATGGAACCGGTCGCGTCAGGGCTCCTGTGACGGTTGCTAGGCACAGAAACCGACGGGCAGCGTAATGAACTGCTGCACAAGTACGAGCAATTAGCTTTACATGCAAAAGAGCGAGCACTACCTGCAAAATGCTATTCGCGTGTGCGGTAATGAAGTGCCAGGGTAGGTGCGCATTGTGATCACTTTAAAGAGCGCCCCTAGTCGTTTCTGTATTTGTTCCTGTAAGAGAGTGGTGCAAACACTGTACTCTGTGATCTGTCTGTGTATAGTAGCGCTGGGCGGGCTCGCTAACGCCGGTGTCCCGACCTGGTTTCGTTTCTCCTGCAGTGGGGCATGCCGTGCTCTCTATTAACGGCGTGGATCTGAACGGGAGGTGCACAGCGGACGGGAAAGACGTGATCGAGTACCTGAAAGACCCCGTCAACTACCCGGTGTCCATCCGCTTCGGCCGCCCACGCCTCACCTCCAATGAGAAGCTGATGCTGGCTTCGATGTTCCACTCGTGAGTATGACCCGAGATAAGGAAACCTACAGGCTCTCATACAAAGACATTTCAGATAGCAGCGTCACAGTAATACCGGGGTCTGCTATATATGAGTTTTGTATAATGCACACACCATAGTTGATAACGTGTGTTTCTCTTATGTTGATTTGAGGAGTGCGTGTTTTAGCTAAATCAGTTTTAAGAACAGTCAGACTGTAGCATCATTAACTGCCAGTACCGACCCAGCGAAGCTAGATGCAAGCCTGCTTCAGTAGTGAAGGAACTGGTTGCGATGCAAGGGAATGAACTGAAAGAGCCAAAGCTGCATCCTCTCCCGTGATCTACAACATGAAGCCTGAAGCATGGAAGATGATCAGAATCTGAGTGGCACCGCTGAATTCCAGTGCATGCTCCACTGTGCAGTTTAACATGATTGATTGCCTGGGATTGAACCCCCTAGTTTTGAAACCACCTCTTGTGTGTTTTAGGCTGTTTGCAATCGGGTCCCAGCTGTCCCCCGAAGTGGGGAGCTCTGGTATTGAAATGCTGGAGACAGACACCTTCAAACTGCATTGCTACCAGACTCTCACAGGTGAGAAGCTGGCTGTGTTGTTAACATGTGGAGGAACCTCAGCCTGGGCTACAGTCCTCTCTGTAGTTAGTAACATACAGGATCGTGCAAACCGCAAGATTATTTTCTGTTAAAATGTTGCTGTAGCTTCACGCTCTGTAAACAAATATCTGCATTGCCCAGAGATGGCTGAATAGAGTACGATTCATAGTTATTGCAATACTAAACCTCCTTTGATGTTGAGAATTTGGCTGGGATAATAGGGTTCAGTAAGTCAGTGACCAAGTTGTTTGTATGAGACAGAGTCAGAGGTACAGTGAAGTTCTGAAGTGTAAAGAATTAGAATCCGGTAACACTCTTTCTGTGTTCTGCCAGGTATCAAGTTTATTATTATGGCAGATCCTCGTCAGACTGGGATCGACTCGCTTCTCAGGAAGATTTACGAGATCTATTCTGATTTCGCTCTGAAGAACCCCTTCTACTCACTGGAGATGCCCATCAGGTACAGTAGCGCTTAGAAATACTGAAGCGCGCCGGTCCGACACCTCCAGGGACGGGAGCCACGTAGATTGAGAG
>NW_024472756.1:0-6646 GCF_017654505.1 Polyodon spathula | reverse complement strand
GTTGAGGTAGATGGGCAGAATGGAGGTTGTGGATCAGTAAACATTAAAAGAGTCAACTGATCTTCGGAGCCGTTTTGTAAAGATGTGAGTTTCCTTCGTTCCTTATTTTCCAGGTGTGAATTGTTCGATCAGAATTTGAAATTGGCGCTGGAAGTCGTGGAGAAAGCCGGAACTTTTGGACCAGGGTCCTGATCTGGAAACAAGACTGGGATTTAAAAGAACATCTTCATCCACACTCAGAAATTTGAAGGCATTCTAAGAAAAGTCCAGTAGGCAAGCGTTTTGACTAGTGCTGTCACCAGCCTATATGAACTGCTGCAGTAATGTCTGCTCCTGTTATAAAGTGCGCTCCCCCTGTATTTGCTTTACTATGCATTCTCCACACTGGGATATGAGTGAGCAATGCATGGTGAGAGAGGGAATGGACATGCTTGGAGCAACATTGCTTTCAGCAGCTTCCACATCAGGGTATTGGCAATGAAAACACAACTCCAGCGTATTTTATTACAGTAGTGTTAAACATAAACTGTTTTTTCCTATCACTGTGTACCGTATGATTGAGGGTTTAAAGTTACATCCCACTGTAGCTTGTGGCCACTTCTCTCATGTCTCAAGGGACAGCACTGTACATATTTCATATAGATATAAAAATGTGGTATGATAAATTTCTGTCTAATTTAATGATGGCACGTTCAGGGCTGCAAGTTTGGAAATTTGTGGGGTTTTTTTTTCTGTTGTAAATACTGTAAGAAGAATAAACATTCTTGCTTGAGAAATAGTTTTTTGGTTTAAACTTTCCCCAGTGCACAGCAAACCTTACACCTTCTGTGTTCGTTATTGGTGCAGCTGAAAACTATCCACAAACTTCATAGCAGAAACAGCAGCTGTATGGATTTTAATCAGTCAGTTGTGTAAAGCACTCCCAGCGACTCCATCATAGCCATGTCTCCCTCCTAAGCTGCTTGCATGAGCACCGCCCTGACTGTGCAGGATGCTGTCTCTCGGTGCCAGGGGGAGCGGGGAGCAGGTGAACTGAGCAATGTGAATGAGGTGGAATGAAAGTAAGGAAATTGGCACACTGGTAAAACAGTGCCATGATAGTGGCATTGCATGGCATCAGCAGTGAAGTGGCAGATAAAATGAAAGGTACACAAAACCCACTCAATGTTACATTATTCAAGGTCTAACTCTGAAATCAGGAAGACGCTGCTAGGATTTATTCATCAACATTCACGTCAGTTTGGTTGAACTATTTAATAAATAACGCACTGTTTATTGAACCTCCCCCTTTCTCCAGGGGCAATGTGGAAATTACAGAGAAGGATTAAGAGTAAAACAATCTGACACAAAGGCATGTAGTGTTTTAATACTCTTAGTGTTGAGATATTTTATTAATGACATACACACAGCTTTGTAATGTAACACCAACTCACAGTCATGTCCTTACTGGAATCAAAAATAGACGACTGTCGTTTAATAAAACATCTATCACAGGTAATAATCATTATTATCAGAAGTGGTGTTACCTGTTTTATTGAAATAATACTTTCTTAGTCGTTTACAAGGAAGCTGTGTGGGTTCGTACCAGATAAAGATGATGCTAGGGGGGAAAAATCTGATTTCTAACAAACCAGGCAAAAAA
The DNA here is from genome assembly GCF_017654505.1 of Polyodon spathula. Taxonomy (NCBI): domain Eukaryota; kingdom Metazoa; phylum Chordata; class Actinopteri; order Acipenseriformes; family Polyodontidae; genus Polyodon; species Polyodon spathula. Next base: position 5,004 of record NW_024472756.1, on the reverse strand, counting down.
ATAAATAAAACGGCTAATTTCCCTGACACATAACATATTGTATTAAAATATCTATTTAAAAAAAAAAAAAAAAAAGGTATGCAACTGTTACCCATCTTATTAAAAAATACAATCTTCTGTTTGCAGATTCGAAGACACCAAGGGAGGTGTTCAGCTTTCTTACAGACATCATTGCGCTGTGTTTGGGTTGTCTTAGATTGTTGTGATACCGATAAGGTGGTAGCAGGTGTAACACAGGCAGTGTTAAACAATGTGCAGAGTGACTGCCTCAGTGTGTAATTCAAACAGCTGATTCAGGACACAATGTTGTTTTAAAGGGTTTTTGACCCTTTCATGAGTATTATCTATTCCTAAAACACAGAAATAATGACATGGTAGGGGGCTGGGTAATGCAAATCCTTTTGTTACTAGCAAAATATTTTATTTAGTTAATTCCTAAAAAAAATGGCTGAGCTCAGTTTCCAGACGCGTTCTCTGGAACTGGATTGGTGGATGGGTAATCGGACTGACCAGTGAGGAAAGGGCCTGCCCGTGTGTTGTTATGCTACGTGGCGTGTCAGCAGGCCGCTCCTCTGCGCCGCGGCGGGGTGGCGCTGTGAACTCGCGGCTCAGTCAGACCTCTTGGACACGCGGCCCATCTTGGTGCGCATGTTGCGGAGCAGGAAGAAGACCAGCGTGGTCATGGCGCAGGTCACCTCCGCTACCCAGAACGCAGTGCTCCAGCTGTAGTGCTTGGCAATGGTGCTGAAGGGAAGTCCAGCCAAGAAACCGCCCACTGTGCAGGGAGACACAATGACTGCGCGGTTAACCACCGCCACCTCTGTACTGCAATCTAATCTCTTATTAATGTAATTAGGCAGGCCTGGAAATAAGACTCATATTGCATAGCGTTGTGACCCATTCCAGGTTTTACTATGAGCTTGATTAGCTTGAATTCACGGTTGGCTCACGTTAACAGTAAATTGTACAAGACACAGAAATAAAGGGAGCACTATGCTTTTTAAAATTAAGGTTACAACGAAGTAAAAGTAAAATGCATCCCGACTCACCATTGGCCATCAGTGCAACGATGGCGTGGGACGTCCCACAGAAGTTAGAAGGAGCGCTCTCATTGGCTATCACCCCGAACAATGCGATTGGTCCATAGGAGGAGAAACCGAAGAGAGCCCCCAACGAGAGAATCAAAATCTGGATGAAAAAACGTAATTGTCCAAATTAAAAGGTAACATGAAACCTTTTCATTAAAAGTACCAGATGAGCTTTCAAAACACCTTCTTTTAAATTAAAAAAAAGTTTCCACTTTGATTTTATGGTGGTTTAAAAATAAATGATAACAATGGCAAAATTCTTTGTGTCTCTGCAGCTCTAACACAGACACGCTTGGCTACAGACTTCTATAGAGCAAGCGGTAATGAACGGAGGTGAACACACTCCATCCACTGCACCCTAGCACACTGCACTGGTCTGATGGCTTTAACTCAGCTCACATGCACTACAGATCGTTGAAAAGACTGTCCAGTGAAATCACTACATGGAAGGGTTCGATAAGTGGAAAACAAGCTGAAGAATCGGTGTAACAGGCAACTCCAGCTTGAGTGACCGCCTCCTGCTGGTGGGAGGAGGTAATGGCATATCAGCACTAAATGGGTCTGACCCATATCCCTACTTAAAATGAACTATAAGATATATGTTAAAATGCTGTCTAACGGTTTGCCTGCATTAGGGTTAGGGTCAGTAATGCTGGAGGTTCTCTCCAGGTGGGGCTATTCTGTACTTTAATCTAGACTCTGGATTGCTGGTGAGCTCTCACCCAGCCCCGCCTGTTACACCTGCAGATTAAACCACAGTGTAAGATGGAGCAATGGAGCGAAGCAGAGGAAAGGCTGGGAGTGAGAAGAGAAAGACAGAAACCTCTTGTTCCGATAAACCAGTGAGGATAGAGAGAGGGTGAAGAGCCAGTGTCCAGAGAGTAGACTCCTGCGGGGTACCGGGGAGAGAGAGAGAGAGAGAGAAAGAGAGAGAGAGAGAGAACAGGAGATAAAGACAATTCAGATCATTAATACTGACACCTATAAAACATGTTTTCGTACTTTGTAAATTATTTCTGTGTTTTAGGAAGAGCTAATAAAGAAAGGTTAACACTTGTGACATTCACCCTTTAAAACAACAGCCAGTGTAGAATTTGCCCTGAATCAGAGGTGTAATTCACATGGAATCAGACAGTCACTCTGCACATGATCGCTGTATGCAACGGGAATCTTTACATCTTAGAGACCTGACCCTCTAGAATCACGCAGGATTTGTTTTCCCAAGTTGCAATATAAATCATGAAAATAGACTGCAACTACAGCGACACAGAATTACAGTACACACACATGGGACTACAGACTGCGATCAGACTGCAGGGTAATGCTTCAGTGCCTACAACGGGTTAAAACCCTAATGGAGCTTGCTGTGCTCTAGCCAGCCCCACTGTAAGATCATGAAAGAGAAAAACAGGAAGCGTCTGTTACCTTGGAGGAGTCAGGGGTGATGGTGACCCGGAAGAGGTACATGGACACGGTCATCCCGGCCATCATAGAGAGCAGGAGGGCGTGCCGAGGGTTGCCATGACTACGTAGGCCTTGCTGGGAGGAGGAGGGAGGACAGGACAATGAACACACAGCAATTAACATAGTCCACTTGACCAAAAAAAAAGAAAAATCTAGTCCAGGAACCCCCCCCCCGCGCCCCCACTTACCCGAGCGACGGCCCTGTCAGAGAGGAGCCCCGCGGCGATACTGCCAACCAGACCCCCCACCTCCAGAGCACTCATATAGGAGCTTCCTGAAACACACGGGGGGAGAGGGGAGTTAGACAGGAAATAAAAAGAACATCCATTCTGCTCAAAACGCTCTGCAGTGGGAATCATGTTTAGCAAAGCCAGTTACCCATGAGCATGGACTGGGCCTTCTCCTGGATGAGGAAGAGCTGCCCCCAGTCCGTGCAGGCGGTCTTCACTCCAAACACGACCAGGTACCCGACCGAGAGAACCCAGAGGTAGGGGGACAGCAGGAACTCCTTCAGGGTGCTCTTGTCACTCTCCGAGGAGCCTGGCAGAGGGGAAGGTAAAGCTGCAGTGTCCATCACGCTCACAACATTTCAAAAGGAAAACAGAATTCCTTGGCATCCGTGTAAACATATCTCTGCCTGTTCCTTTGATTTGTAGGGACATAACTTTCTCTTTTAGTTTTTAAATCCATTTAACAGGATATTTCCAACATGGGCTGAAAAGAGATCAGCCTTGGTAAAGATTTAAAGATTACTTTCAAAACCAGCTGAAGGGGGAACTCCACTTGTACTGCGTACAGGAGACAGTCAGTTTTATTTCTCGTTTCACCTATCAATAAGCACCTATCAATACCAACACTTCCACCTAACTCTGGAATCTGAATGACTGTGTGTGCAGCAGACTGAGAGATGGGCGGCTGGACGGTCAGATGGCCATACAGACGTGCAGTAAACTCACCCCCTTTGCCCTTCTTTGTCCCAGGTTCGATGTTGGGCAGCCCTACGTCGGCCGGCTCATTCTGGATGAAGAGGAGGCAGAGGAAGGACGTGGCGATGCAGATCAGCCCCGAGATGGACAGCGTGGTCCTCCAGCTGTAGCTGAGCGCCATCACCGTGGCGACGAGCGGGCCCAGCCCCCCCGCCAGGTTCATACTGCAGGAGAGCACCGCCCACCAGGTCCCAAACTGAGACGGCTCGAACCACTGCAAGCACAGGAGCACGGGACAGATCATAACCACAGGACAAGTCATAACCACAGGACACCACACACATCAAACACCATACCCACAAGGCCAGGTCTACAGGACACCTCACAACCTGTTATCACAGGACCAGAACAACACACACCAAACACTGCGACCGTGAAAGCAGGACACCTGTATATCCACCCGTCCCTTTAACAAGCAGGGGAAAGCAGGACACCTGTATATCCACCCGTCCCTTTAACAAGCAGGAGCTGGGCAGAGCTCCACTATAAAGGTTTGTCTCTGTAACCCAAGCCCCTTCCCTTCGGCCCTGCAGTGTGGAGCTGCCAATACTGAGGGCTACTAGCACCTAGCCCAGGAAAGGTCCTGGGGTGAAGTAACATTGGCATGCAGAATCACAGTATCACAGTCAATTCTTTAACTGGCTTTCAAGACAACTGTGCTCATGTTGAGGACATGGTGTGCCAGCACTACAGGCTAATGCTGTTCATGTGAACTCGGACAACTCAAACACAAAAACACACACAGTTCACTCTTCCTTTTGGAAAGCTGGTCACAGACATACCTCCCTCTCTCTTTTACCCCTACATTCTCACGCTGAACCTTCCACCCTTTCTCCCCCCTCCTTTTGATCCTCTCTTTACTCCTCCAACAGCTAATCCCCCACTCCACTCTGAAACCCTTCCCCCTTTTCATCCAGCACTCCCCTCTCACCTTCCTCAGCACCTTCCCGCAGGGGGGCCAGCCCAGCCCCTGGCCCAGCCCGTTGATGAACCACAGCGCTGCGAAGACGCTCACAGTGGAGGTCCAGGAGAAGACCACGTTGATGGTGCCCACCAGAAAGAGGCCGATGGAGAAGAGCCAGCGGGCGCTGATCTGGTCCGACAGCACCCCGCTGATGAACTTGCTGATAGCGTAGGCAGCAGACTGGCTGCTGGTGATCAGGCCTGGTCACACACACAGGGGAAGAAGAGAGGCACTTTGTACTGTATGAAAAAGTCATGGCCGCTATAATTCTGATTCTCTTACGGGAATGTAAAGGGCATTGAAATGGTAGAGACTCTTCAGAGACGCAGCAGCCAACCCTTTAGCAAAGGCACGGTATATGGCAGCTGAAACGTTATGCACACACACACCTGCTAGGTCAAATCTTAGACTTTTACAATCTACTGCAATCTATCACACTGCAATAAGTACATCGTAAACTGTCTAGGAAAAAGTGCCCTGGAGCTTCTGAGGCATATACACA
>NW_024472755.1:0-9376 GCF_017654505.1 Polyodon spathula | reverse complement strand
GATGTGTGCATGGGCTTCCACTGGACAACCTGCACAGATTAATTATAGGCATGACCGGCTGAAATTGCAAAACATCTCAGCTGACCCTATCCTGCATTAATATTAGATAACAACACAGTCACACAAACTCTAACAGATAAAACCAGCTATTCATTTTACAAATCTTCCAAGGCCGCTACAATTGTTCCTAACCTTAATCAACTCTCGTCAATCCTATAAACTGTCGGCAAAATGATGTCCCTAGATTGTGCTAGTAAGATCCCTAAACGAATAACGAAGAAACACTTAAACCTGGCACAGCTTTTGTTTGCATCACTTCATATAACAGAATGCAGAGCAGCAGAAAGATAGCATGCAAAGACACCCATGCATAGTTGACTTCTGAACTAAGTCTACAGCACAGAGCCTCCTCTCTAAGTCTGAAGGAGTGCCAGGTTTTCTTTACACTGGTGTGAATTAGGCATTTTCCATCTCACTCAGAATGAAAGGATATTTCTAGTGGGCAGTGTGCCCGCTCTTACCCAGGTCATCCTTGTCCAGCTCAATCTCCTCCATGACGGAGGGCATGACGAAGGAGAAGGTCTTCCTGTTGAAGTAGTACAGCGTGTAGCCCACGAACATGGCCGTGAATATAGTGCTCCTGTAGTATCCATACCCCGTCGCCCCCATGGTGCCGAGTAACAAAACCACCACTTGAAGAACGTAGCGATGAAAGGACAGTTTTATATGCTGAGCACCAACACAACCAGCAAGAGCGAGGAGAGCGAGTGGCACGGACTGAACTTTGTGACTGCTTCAGTCCCCCCTGGGTGGATTTTAGTAAGAAAGGGGAACAATGCTGCAATCAATAACGGGGTTAATGGTGAATCGCGGAGCTAACAGACAGCCGTCCTGTCCAGGCTTCCATATCAGTGGCCTCTGATAGCAGAAGGAGGTTCAGGAGAGAGGGCAGTGAATACAGAGAGCTCTCGTCAGGGGCGGGTGCTTATCTCTCTATAATGTAATCATTCATTTGTTTTTCTTCTTGTCTGTGCTTGTTTTGCTGGCTGTGTTTTTCTCAGTCAGTTTTCCCCTCCGCTCTCATCTGTCCCTCGCTGCTGTTTGCTGAGTTACTGAGTGTTTTTCTTCTCTGTTCAGTTAATGATTGACCGCAGGAGTCCAACGGTGACAGAGAGACAGCCTCCTCGTGCTGCAGAACAAGAAGAACCGAGAGCAACATAAACCTGGACCCACGGCTTCACAGGACAGGACTGTTTTATTACACGGTCCTGCTATTGCATAAGCCAGAGGACAAACTGCACTTACTGTGTGCAACGTTCAATACAATACATTGTGCAGGAATGGCACAAGATCTGCCACAGTGACTGACTCCCTCATTGCAGCCTCTTGCCACAGAAAAATCAAACACTCTGCATGCAACACCTCTGCAGGAATGTGCCAGTCCTACCCAGCACTCTCATATCAACCAGCCAAATCACATTCACGCCTACAAACGTTTTTATTCACAGCTCTGTCTTCATATCCCTGACAGCATCCTAGTTCTACTGTACTTCTTGATTGAAACGGGACACTCCCACTGCAGTCTGAGCCATTCCAGGTTTTACAACGAGCTTTGACCTGCACCGTCAGCTAAAACGCATAGGTAACAAGCCCGGCTCCCTATGATTAAGCTCTTAATAAAAATGCCTAGTATAAGCAAAGGAAACTAAACACGATTAGCGTTTATATTGTGACTAGGTTCCATCTATTATCTATAATACCGTGCCCTATCGCATACTGCACTGCATTAGACTGACTCGCAGGACACAAACAGCTTCATGCATGTGTCCTAAAGTGACAGCGGCTCATTAAAGTCCCTTACAGTCGACATGCAGCAGACATAAAGCACATGTCACACACACACACAGTCCAGGCGAGTTCTTACAAGATCAGCCACAGCGCCAAGTGCAATTTCCTTTATAGAAGGGTGTTCTCGCTTGAACGCTCTGCAGGCAACAGCACCGTAAACCACCCGAGCGACTCAGTGCCCCCCTCCCCTGGGAACTGGAACGGGAACACTGTGTCCCGGCTTAGCAGGCTGACTGGTCAGCTCTGACTCCTCGAAATAGAAGACAGGTACCCTTTTAGATGTGACCTTTAACCTGGGGGGGCTGTGTGCAGGCAGGCAGCCAAACAGCTCAGCTGTCGCATTCCAAGATTACGCCGTTTATACACAGTATATATTGCATGCAGCTTTCAAAGAGTACTAACTTTATAAACCACTGTTTGTTCTGAATTGAGATAAGGGAATGCATTGTGCACAATCTGATTCAGCGACCCGTGCAAAGAGCGAAACAGCTACACGCAACAACCTTTGCAGGCTGTAGACATCTGTGTGCTCTATTAAGCATTTTATTCATCGCAAATGTTGACATGTGTTTCCCTATGCACTCTAAAATGTGACAGTGTTTATAGTCATGCCCACTGCAGTATTAACCCTCAAAGCACGCCTGCATTGGAAACAGTGTGCTTTTTGAAACCCGTGTTCTCTTTTACGGCGTTCTGAAGTGGAATATGGTACACGCGCACAATGCGTTCATAAATTAACAAGCGATCTGATTTAAATCGCTACGTTTTTACCTTTCTGTCTTTGCACCCTCCGACTAGACGAAACAGCACAGGAACTGCCTCCCACGACAGCTTGGTCCGGCTTCGCTATTGGATTAGCACGCTGTTAATCATTTCCGTGTTCTTACTCGGAGCTACAGTGTAACCCGAATGTGGAGCGCATCAGTGTAGCAGTGAGAAGGTACAGTGTACTGTGTTTATAGTTCCTAATGTTGCACGACGAATTCCTTTTGCAGGGATCTGTAGTGACTAGGAAAGAGTTATACTGTTCTGATTATCGCTTTTGTGGAAATCAGCGTTTCCTCGACGCATGCATTGATTTAAATGCATCCACATAAATAATCTACAGTAGTTTGGATAGTTAGTTCAACTTTGCAGTGCAATGCATTGTTAGTTACCTTTGCAGTGCAATGCATTGTTAGTTACCTTTGCAGTGCACTGCGTTGTTAGTTACCTTTGCAGTGCAATGCAATGGTATCTTGCACAGTACACTACTGGTACTTTACTAATGCACTACTCTCCTTGAGTTCAAGCTTGTTGGTGTGTTTACAGTCCTACCATCAAAAAACACTGCTTGATCTATAATGAAAATACCTGAATCCTTTTAATTGGACAGTGACTGGGAAGGTGGTGCTCTTAATGGATCTGGTGTGGTGGGCAAAGTGAACCAAGTACCTTTAAGAGGGACGACACTGTTCAGCTGCGATTATTAATATTATTATTATTATTATTATTATTATTATTATTATTAACAGCTTAGTTCTTGCTCCCTGCCCCAGACAATGTTCAGTTGTGAGCTGAACCTACCCAATGAGAATCTAAAGAAACTTGAAGACAAACACAGACTGGTGCACTGTGTGCTACGGGTGTACTAAGTGCTAAGAGAAAGACTTCTCTTGAATAGCTGTGTATTGATGTAATAAACCTTGTTGTGCTCCTCATTAAAAGCATGCATTGTATTTGAAAGTAGCGTGTTTGTTAATGTACTGGTATGTCATGCACTAGCTTCACAGCCCAGCAGTAACAAAGCACCAGACCCCTGACCCATCAGTCCCTGCTCAGTTTACCTGTATCACTGTGCACCAGTCACCCTCACTGTCCTGTTTACACATTCATTAATACATAGAGTACTGTAGCAGTCATAATCACACACACATTTCCACATATCATAATTATAGCCCGAATTGTGTGTGTGTTTACAATTGAGTTTGTCTAGTTTTCTTTGGGTATCTGATTACAGGTTCCCACCTTTTGATAATTTGATAGTTCAAAATGAATGCGACTCAGGGGGTGTGTGTTTCATCATCAGTGTCCTCAAATCAGACAGTAAAAGATGAAGGGAACCTTGTGCATCAAGCCCTGTGGGATCCAGCAGAGAAAAGGCTGAATCACCCTCGAGATACACGAGTCCAGACAAGCAGCGATCTTACAGTAAAAAAATCTTTATTGACATTTTAGAAAACAAAATCTTGTTTTATTTCACCCCCCAGTTCCTTAAATAGGCTTTTCTACTCTTTCAACAACAAAAAAATTAAGAAAACAGACACACGATATTGAACCACTCTCCAACAGAGAAAAGAAAATAACAGAACTGCAGTCTTTATTGGTTTTATTCAGAACGCTGTTCAGAATTTCACAGGGTAGACCAACAGGAGACAGGGAATATCGCCCGTGTTTGAAAAGCAGCAACAGAACGGTCCGTCATTCACGATGCGTTCGATTCTGGTTAAAAAACAGAAAGCACGCAGGCCCAGCAGTTTCCAAATATCGCTTTGCTGTGATACGTGTCTACTGGATTTCAATAGGATGATTATCAGGGACAAAAACACCACACAAGACAACCCTCCCCCATCTGACACAGGGCAGCTACACACTTCCACTCTGCATAAAACTCTGGTACCATCCAAAACCAGTTCTGCTGGGAGGGGATGGGCAAAAGGACTAAACAAGAACCTAGCCTAAAAAAAAAAAAAGGCAATTTCAATTTTTCAGCAAGCTTTGTAGCAGCATTGTCTTTGTATAACTCTGCTACAGGCTCTCATCGTGACGCTGTTAATAATAGCTGGCTTTGAGATGCAGTGAGGATGGAGGCTAGCCTCCCTAGCGCAGGATTCCTAAGAGCGGATATACAGAGCTGGAGTCGGACAGACGTCACGCCGACCTGAAACGGCTCAAACCGCATGCAAACGGGTCTCATCAAGCTCTCAGCCTGTGCTCCAGAGACAGGAGAAACGCAAGGCAAAACCCTCGAATACCCCTTCAGCGCTACAGAGGAATGTTACCATGCCCGCGCTGTGACTAAGTGAGCGCTGCTGGGTAGACGTGAGGCAGGCCTCTGTTACCCTGCAGTTCAAACAGACCAGCAAGGTTTGGTTATTTATGTGGATTGCTTTGGGTGCAAAAATAACACTGTTCCACGGAAAGGGTGAATGGAAAAGTTTAAAAGAAATTCATGTGTTTTTTTTTTTTTTAATAAAGACAAAAACTTGTAGTTAGTGAATTCAGGGGACGGGTATCCTAGACAGCCCGAAAAATCAGCTCTCAAAAAAAAAAAAAAAAAAAAGTAGTCTCAGTCTCTCTGTGCTTCCAAACACCCACAGCTACGCACACTTTAAAAAGGGGCACCAACCATGCTTAGAAACACAAAGCACAGTCTGTTTTTGTGTTGCTGTTGATCTCACTTTGACTCTGGCGAGCTGCATTAAGACTCGCTTCCTGCGTTACAAACAATAGGGTCCTACCTTGCTGCACGCATTGTCTGTCTATGGGGGATATGAATAGAACTCGAAGCCCTGTGGGAGGATACAGCGCGTCAAAGTTGAAAATGTGAAGAGCAAAATAATGGCGAATTTTTATGCGCTTTTTAAAAACAAACCCCTTGGTTAGGTCGGTACTCCTTTAATATTACAACAGGAAAGGAATGACATTGCATTGAATTGAACCCAGCGTGCGCTGGTGCTGTGCTAGGCAGTAGGACAGTCATTTACAGCAGTGGGGAGGAACAAGAGACAAAAAATATATATTCCCCCAAATATGAAATGTACACCTCTTTCCAAACTGATCCATGGACACGTTCCATTTTAAATTAGAGAAAAAAAAAACAAAAAACACAAAACCGTAACATTACGAAAGTAATGGCAATAAATACACTGAAAGTTTCTCAGGAGCTGCAGGTGTTATAATTCGTCTTCTAGGTGGCTTTCTGGTTTGCTGCTGCTTTCTGATGACGCTGCAAACAGAATCAAAACAAAAATGATAAATACAAAAAGGGCACAACACACACTAACAGGATGTATTTACAGAGACACAGAATGTGACAGTGGTGCTTTTTCGCTTAAGAAAGGTCGTCTACCAGTAATAGTTCTAGATAATTTGTTTAGCACAGTAATCAGAGACGCTACACACAGGGATCTGGATAACTGTTACAACCCTACCTGTACTGGGCTCCGCCTCCAGTTCTAAAGGTTCTGTTGGCTCTGGTTGGCTGCTGGTGTCTTTCCCATCTGCCTCTGGGGTGGGCGGTTCGTCAGCTGGTTTCATCTGCTCAGGAGCCTCTGTTCCTGGGTAAAGGAATGTATTGGTGTGGGTATTACTATAGGTATTGATTGGATTCCAAATGGGCAACGCAAAAAAATCAGCGAGAGACAAACCCTCTCTTCTAGTCTTTACATGGAAGATGCAAATGCACAAGGACCTCCACATAAAAGCAATGGAAAATAAAAAAATGCAGTGTGTCCAAAACTACATTTTTTTTTTCATCGATTTCCAAGATTTCATGAATGAAAGGGATAAGAGAGAACGTTTTAGAGAAATCTCAGGGATTTATTTAGAGATTGCTCTTTAAAGTCAAACCAAGCTGCACTGGCTCACCTTCACTTTTTGTTTCCTCCTCTCCCACGGGCTGGATGACTTTCTCCTGGTCTTGGGCGGTGCCGTTTCTCTCTGGCTCCGTCTTGGTGGAGTTGTCCTTGGGTTTGGCTTTGGGTTTGGGCTTGGCGAACTTGGCCTTGTTGAGTAGGTACTTCACCTCCCGGTCCAGCAGCGCCAGCTTGGCCTCGATGTCCTTGGACAGCAGCACGGGCCTCTCCGTGGCGGGGAGCTTCTCCTGCTCTTCCACCGTGGCGTTCTTCCACGTCTGGAACGGGAGAAAGGCAGCGTCAGCATCGAGAATCCACAGCGCCACGCCCACCCAATCACCAAGCAGAACGCAAAGTCAAGTGGGCAGGTCTTTGACAAGGGGGTGGGTTACAAAACTACCAGGCAGGTTTAATTGGTCGTTAGTCACATTAACGTTTTTCACTATTTTGTGTAATCCAAACTATGGGTCCAATTTTGAAGAAGTTTTTAGAGGGGAATCAAATCATTTTAGCAAGAAATGAAACGGTAGAGCAGGCATTTTTTAATACTGGTGGGCTCTCTCGGGTGTGAAACGTCTTCAGATCATTTAGAATGTAAACTGGGTGCTGCCTTCCTGATTTATCAGAGAACATCCTAATTGGATTGAGATCTGATCCCCGCCTAGGATGCCTGACATACAGGACACCCTGTAGTTCAACTGCTCCTTGAGTCTCAGTCAAAAAGCCACACATCTTAGGTGCAGCACACAGGCAAGCTTCAAGTCCGTAGGAACGGATTTTCTGCAGACTGGATTCAGAGGAACTTACCGTGGTCTCGTTGATGACTTTCTCCAGCGTGTTCAGCTCCACCTCAGTGAAGATCTGCTCATCCTCGGCAATCAGCCTGGCACTCCTGCAGAGAGGAAACACACACAAGGTGCATCAGTAACAGACAGATCCCTGACCAGGGCTACAAACACATCATCAGCATGAACAAATACAGTACGTCAAAACCTCAGTCGTGCACCTGTAGAACAGGATCTCAACACATGCAAAGTTTTAAAAGAATCCCAGCAAGTGCTACAGATCTGCAGTAGGTTATTGCAAGACTGACGACTCCTACTGCATAGCAGTTTCACCCATTCCAGGTTTTACAAGCTTGATTAGCTCCAGTGCATACTAAAATCAGGAATGGATCAAACTGCTCTGCAATGGGAGCTGTATTTCTGTCCCTATATTGTAAAAATAAATCTGTATACATGTGGCTCGAAGCCAGAAGAGGGTGCTCACTTAAGGAAGAAGGCAGTGTGGTTCAGCATGCTGTCGAGGGCGGCCAGGCGGTCAGGCCACTTCCTACGCTCCTCCACCCTGAAGAACAGGGCCTTGCACAGCTTCCTGAGCTCTGATAGCTTCTCCTTCAGGTCCTGAGCAAAAACACCAGCGACACAGGACCTCAGCAAGGATACACCAACCAAACAGGAATCATTGAGAAAAAAGAGAGACCCCCCCCTTGCATAGCGGTTTGAGCCAGTCCAGGTGTTTCCTGCAAATAAGTGCAGGCTTGGACAACTCAATCTGCTCTAGAAAGGCTATAGACAGGATCTGCTCCATAAAGAACAGCAAGAGTTTAGCAACTTCACCAAACTTCACTTTTGCTTTGCTGTTGAATTAAAATCAGTCAGCAAATCTTCTGGCTCTTACACTCCATTCCAAACCAGCACCTTGTTCCAAGCAGGTCCTTCAACTTCACAGAAGACCCAGGTTCAATTGAACAGGCAGACACATGGTTAGAACAAGGCTCTGGACTGCTCACTAATTCAAGAACTGCAGGCATGGTTAGAAGATCCTGGACCGGACCAGATTACAATGACGTTGCCACGCCCCGTGCTAGCTGCTCCAGGTCAGTCCCTCCATGTTGCTGACCTTAGTGTTGGCCGAGTACCCGTCCTCATCCAGCCAGCCGGACGCCTCGCTCAGCTTCCCCGAGATCTGCTCCTTCTCCTCCCCCGTCAGCACAGCCAGGAACTCCTCCTGCTCCAGCTTGTCCTGCGCACAGGGACACACGGGACAAAGGGTAAAGTTACTGCAGCTTCAGCAAAGGGTTGCATTGTTAAAATAGGAAAGAACTGCAGCATCTTCACTTTGCAGGGGCCCCACCGTTTACAGTAACAATACAGAGTGTAAGGATTGTGGAGATGGGCAGACCCCAGCAGGATTAACACAAGAGTGTATGGACTGTGGAGATGGGCGGACCCCAGCAGGATTAACACAAGAGTGTATGGACTGTGGAGATGGGCGGACCCCAGCAGGATTAACACAGAGTGGACTGTTTGAAATCTCTCCCGGTTCTGTACCTGCGTCTCGAAGATGAACGCCTCCAGAGTGTTGAGGATCTTTTCTCGCTCGTGTTTTGCCAAGTCTCGATCCGTCAGGTCCTGGAGCCTGCAGAGGATGTTTACAGGGCCAGAAATGACATCATCCTTTTCATTTCACAAGCAAGCATTCACTAACCCCACCCCCCTCAGGACAGCATAAACACAAAACGTGCTTTACAAGACCCTGTTCTGTCTCTAGTATACCCCTTGTATAAAAAGCACAGTCATGATTTTAGATTTTAACCCATAACGAGGGAAAAAAAATAAGACTCCTATTGCCTAGCAGTATCACCAATTCCAGGTTTTGCTACGAGCTTGATTAGCCACAGTGTATAGGTAACTCTCAGGTGTGTCAGAGTAAACTCGCAGTAAAGCCAGGAATGGATCAAGCAGCTGTGCAATGGGAGTTGTATTTTGATTCCCCGTGCTGTGTGTTCTGGAGAGGGGCTCACTTCTTCTTGGAGCTGTCTATCTGGTCTGCGGTGAGGTGCAGGACATCGTTGATCTGCAGCACCACTCCGATCTCCTCCGAGATCTTAGATTTCTTCTTTGGTTTGG
>NW_024472754.1:260000-315624 GCF_017654505.1 Polyodon spathula | reverse complement strand
GCTGCTTCTCTTCCTCTTTCTCCTCCTTCTTCCCTCCTTCTCCCTGTCCCTCAGCTTGCCCCTCTTTCTTCTCTTCCTCCTTCCCGGCACTCTCTCCTTCCTTCTTATCCTACAAGAATATAATGAAACCAAGCCAGAAAAATGAAATGAAAAGGTAACTAGTTATGGATCAGACTCAGACAAACAATCAACGATTCAACTGCAAGGGGTTGCAAGAGGCAGTTATAAACAGTTATAAATAAGAGGACAGCAGTGCTTTGGAAGATGAGTCATTAACAAAACAGAATTCAAGACATGAAGCCTTAAACTAATAATGCATCATTAAAATATCACTGTAATAAACACTCCTTGATAGCAAATCTTCCAATAGTATAATGAACATGTTTATAGATAACAATAATAATAATCGTAATAATAATTATGCTGGATCAAGTGTCCGGTTCACAGATAATATAAAAGTGCCCTGAGTTTGTTACCTGAAGCACACTGGGTGGTGTTACGCTGGAAAGGGAGCCAATGAAAGTGAAGGATTGTAAAAGCCCTCTCCCCTCCTCCTCACCTGTGACTCTGTCTTCTCTTCAGACGTCTCTCCCTCTTTCTCTTTCTCTCTCTCTCCCTCTCCCTTCGTCTCGGCCTTCGTCTCGGCCTGGGCCTCCCCTTCAGGTTTATCCCCAGTCTCCTGCTTCTCCTCCGGGGCAGCGCCACCTTCTTTCTGGGCCTGCTCCTCTTCCTCCTTCCCACCCTCTGCCTGGCTCTCCTCTTCGTCCTGGAGAAGGTGAAGGATTATTTATTGTTACACTGCTGAGGGGTGGACCAGGGGGGTTATATTCTTCACCTTATTAACACGTCTAAAACATGCTCCTTTAAGAAAGGTTGAAAACACTGAAAAAGACTTCGACAAAACAAATTAAGTCTGTGAATTAATTTGATCCCTTTCATGTTTTATAGGTCATGTGTGCAGTTAGACTTTCTCTTAATAAATAAACTCGATAAATCAAAGCGCTCACCTGAACTGGTTCGGTTCCGTTTTCCTTCGGCTCCGAGCTGCCACCCCCAAACAGACTGGAAATGGTGTTGCCCAGTTCTGAAGAGGAGAAGAGCAAAACCCATCACAATCAGGGGAGATGCAGGAAACCCAAACCCACTCCTCCTTCTTCAAACCATCACATACCAACAGGACTTTACACCAGGGCAGTAAGGAGGACTGTAATCCCAGTCAATGACTTTCACAAGCTCAAGAGCAATCAAGAGCACAGCAAGACTAACTGGAAGAGAGAAGCTGGTTGTACTAAAAGCTGCTGCAGCTGCATGGAAACTCACTTGTCAAAGTGGACTCTTCGTCTTTCTCCTCCACTATGGTCTCAAACACAGACTCCACCTGGACAGAAGGTAAAGAAGCACCTTTAGCTCAAGAAAGGGGTCTGACAGAGGCTCGAGAGATCTGCCGGTACAGGTAAAGGAAGGGACCCAAGAAGGATGGTGAAGGTTATTGAACAGGGACACTCACCCTGTCCAGGGACAGGAGGCCGCTCTCGTCCATGTTGAAGTGTGCTTTGATCCCCTTGGACTCCGTGTCTGCGTGCTTCTTGAAGCTGCTCCCCACTCCGCTCAGCTGCACTGTGGTCAGGTTGAGGGGTCCGAAGATCCTGGGGAGGAGAGGACAACCAGATTAGAACCAGCACCGCTGCACTGTGAAGCGCTAGAGAGGCTCGGTATTTGTAGAACCAGCCCCACTGCATCACCCTATAAAATGAATTGATTTTGCTTCTAGTCAATTGAAACCTGCTGAAAAATGTTATGTTAACGTATTGAACCATGAATATTTATTTGAAATCTGAGCAGGGTTGTAACCCCGACAGTGCCCAGGATCATGCAGGTTGGAACCGTGCGAGGCGATGGCAGAGTTACGCACCGCAGGTCCTCCTCGCTGAGAAAGCTCATGTCCCCGTAGTTGATGTTGAACTGGAAGTCGTCAGTGTAGCGGTTGAAGGTGATGACCTTGCGCTGTGGGTATGGAGACATCCTCTGGAACAGGACGCGCTTGTTGTGTTTGATGCTCTTCACACCCTCCTCATCCTCCTCCGTATCGCGGGTGAACTCAACCTGAAAGAGACATCGTCCCACAGGAGGGCTTCAGCTCAACACAATGCAGCTCAAAGAGAACACATTACAGGTCAACGTCATTTATGACCGTTCATGACACAAGATTTCTCAGATCAGGGTAGATGAGGGGGGTTCCTCACCTGTATGGGGTAGACGGGGAGGGGGCTCACCTGTATGGGGTAGATGGCAGCGTCTCTCACCAGGAAAGGCTTCACTTTGAAGGCTTTGCTGAGCGCGGCTGCCTGGTACACGGCTCCCATGGCAGCTGCCTCATCAGCATTGATATTCTTACTCAGCTCTTCCCTGCAAAACACACAAAACGGGGTTAATCAATTCATCTCAGCACAGAGGTGAATATGAATCCTGCCATCCTTCACAGACATTAATGCACTAGAGACACACATGCACAGCTAGACGACTGACCTCGCTGCACACACTTAATGACTTCAGTGACGGGCTTGAGATCAACTCAATAGACACCACACCCTGCCAGCACTGCCTTACACTAGAAATGAATGAATCCATTACTGCAAGACCAGTCAGCTGGGATCACAGTCTAGCCCTAGTCTTGCACTACCTGACCCAACATTAGTGCCAATTCCCCACACCCTCCCTTTGAGGGGACTCACTTTCCCACTGCCTTCAGCAGGAGCTCCTGCACTTTGGGAACTCGTGTGGCACCGCCAACCAGGATCACACTCTCAATCTCGTCCTGCAGAGAAATTCAAATACACTCAGTCACACATGCATACATCACTCACTGACTGAGACAAGGCAGGCTTTCTTGCAATACCTGCTAAAATGTTTCTATAGTCAGGATATGAACATTGAAAAATTAAACACATGCATTTATCAAAGAACACATTCTGGTATGCAAGAACAGCCCAATGACATCATGAATACGGTCAAGCAGGTGTGCTGGAAGAGGGTATCAAGCAGAACACCCTCTTTCCTGTGATCAGGCTGCTGCTGCCCACCCCAGTGCATACTCCTCCCTCACTACATCTTCCACTGGCAGGGCTCACCATCGTCATCTCTGCGGAGGAGAGGGCCTGCTGCACAGGTCCAGGGACTCTCTGGAACAGGTCAGCACACAGCTCCTCCAGCTCGGCCCGAGTCACCCGCGACTTGAAGTCAATGTCATCCAGGAGCCCCTCCACCTGCACCGGGACAGCCAGCGTTAGCACAGGACCGGGGGATGGGACAAGAGCACACACGCACACAGAGAGGCAGTCACAAACACACCCAGCGTTGGCACAGTACCTGCGCCATGTGGTCCACGTTTGCGCTCAGCACGGTCTTGAGGCGATTGGCCTCCTTCAGCAGCTTGGCCATGGCGCGCACGTTGTCCCGCACATCCTTCTTGCTCTTCTTCTGCTCATTGAAGAGCTTGGCCAGGTGGTCCCGCAGACGCAGCTCCATCTCGAAGCCCCCCAGTGACCGGTCGAACCTAAAAAGACAAACCCATCGCACGCGAGGGGAGCCGTCAGCATGCTTTCTGAGATGTTCATCGTCCAGGACTCTCCTGTGCTGTGGGGTCTCTTTCACAATGCAATGGTCACCTACCCGACTCCTCTGATCTGCAGCTGGGGTTGGGTCCCGGCGTCCTTGGTCTTCACGCTCTGGTATGTCACGATGGTGGCCACGGTGCTTTCAGAGCCCATGTCATAAAACATCACATTCTGAGGAGAACACAATGATTTACATATACAGAGCTGGGGTATTTCCACACATGCTGTAGCATATCTAGCAGACAGCGTGAAGAGGTTTGGTACTGGCCAAACTTCTCTCCCTGATCAAGGTTTCAAGGCGATGCTGCCATTGTTATTAAAGCAGACCCCAGGGTGTTTCTAGCTCTGGATGAGATTCTATCAAACTCACCTGAGCCGTGCTGTTGATGTCTTTCCTCCTGAAGACCCCGTAGTTCAGGGCGACGGCCGTGTTGTCATTGATGAGCTGAAGGACCTTCAGATCTGCCATCTGAGCTGCCTGCAGGACTGCCCTGCGCTCCGCCTGATTGAAAAAGGCCGGGACGGTGATCACTATGTCTTTGATGGGCTGCTCTGTGGGGGGGAGACGGGATAATAAAAACAGTAAAACAAAACGCCGATAAAACCAGAAACAGTCATTACTGAACACCATCAGGGTTCACCAGAAAACCATTACTTCAGCGGCTTGCTGTATGCATGAGAAATGTATTCCCCAGCTGATCATTTGTGAATAACAAAGAACACATAGAACCATGGTGATTATGCTGAAAGATGCACTGCTGAGATGCAGACAACACGGTTTACAGCAAAGGCAACGGAACGTGTTTCTTGTAAAACACTGCATGGTGTGGCAGCACAACTGCACCACGCACATTACACAGTATTCAACATGCATTTAAAGGGTGCACGAATCTAACCTGCAAATTCCTGCGCAAGGCTCCTGGAATAATTGAGGACCATTCCCAGAATCTCTTCTGGAGAGTAACGAAGCTCACTGAAAAAAAAACATGATTCAGTCATTGGGCTTGTTGGCTTCTGTTTAATTTCCTAATTGTTAAACTTCAGCATTAAACACATTTAAACTTTAACGCAATCAGAAGAAGTCCTCTATACATTGCGTGTAACACTAAATCTGTATTCAATTATATACAGAAGAAATGGCTTGCACCGTCACTGTGTAAACACTAAGGCGAACACGGATACTTGGTCTGCATGTTTGATGGCGGCTTGATGTTTAAATCCATGCAACTCACTCTGAGACTCTGTAGAGCACAGTGCCTCTGACCTCGTCCTTTTCCAGCTGGTGCTCGGGGAAGCGTTTCTGGTATAGCGCCACCTGGGGGTTATCGAGTGTCTTGCCAATGATGTCCTGGAGGTAGCGGAAGACAAGCTTGGGGTTCTTCGCTGACTAGAGAGAGAGAGAGAGAGAGAGAGAGAGAGAGAGAGAGAGAGAGACGAATTTCAAAGATGTAACCATGTACTGTTATATCCCTCAGAGTTAACTGAATCAGGCTCTTCCTGCCATATTCAAGGAAAAAAAATAAACTTGAGTAGAAGTATCAGTACACTGCGCCCATCCCTCCCAACGTAGCTCAATCCCTTCCCACTCCCAACGCTGCGCCCATCCCTCCCAACGCAGCTCAATCCCTTCCCACTCCCAACGCTGCGCCCATCCCTCCCAACGCAGCTCAATCCCTTCCCACTCCCAACGCTGCGCCCATCCCTCCCAACGCAGCTCAATCCCTTCCCACTCCCAACGCTGCGCCCATCCCTCCCAACGCAGCTCAATCCCTTCCCACTCCCAACGCTGCGCCCATCCCTCCCAACGCAGCTCAATCCCTTCCCACTCCCAACGCTGCGCCCATCCCTCCCAACGCAGCTCAATCCCTTCCCACTCCCAACGCTGCGCCCATCCCTCCCAACGCAGCTCAATCCCTTCCCACTCCTAATGCTGCGCCCATCCCTTCCCACTCCTAACACTGCGCCCATCCCTCCCAACGCAGCTCAATCCCTTCCCACTCCCAACGCTGCGCCCAATCCCTTCCCACTCCCAACGCAGCTCAATCCCTTCCCTCCCAACGCAGCTCAATCCCTTCCCACTCCTAATGCTGCGCCCATCCCTTCCCACTCCTAACACTGCGTCCACCCCTCCCAACGCAGCTCAATCCCTTACCATTCCTAACGCTCCGTCCTCAAACAGCCGTTCATTCTCTTTTAAACAAACAGCCACTGGAGTTTTCCTTCTGGACTCTCTGAAAGAGGAAAGACGTTTATTATTGAACAGTCTGGAGACTGCCGGCCCTGACTAATTGATGAAGGATTGATCATTGCTGATACTTTAACAGGGTCTGTACTGCGACGCAGAGGTCCACAAGCATCGGGACACATGAGCAAAAGCACTTCTGCGCAGCTATGTGTAGTTCAGCAAATGGCTCTTGACTGATAATTAAATGCATTTTATTAGACGGCAGGGAGGGAAATAAGACTCCCATTGCACAGCAGGTTGATCCACTCCTGATTTAACAATGAGCTTAGTAAGACACACCTGAGCTTGTTACCTATGCACTGTGGCTAACCAGGCTCATAGACAAATATGCACGCTGCAAACAGAGGCGCTTACCTGTTCAGAACGATCTCCATCGGCACTCCTGGTTTCACAATTGCTATTTTCATCCACTCGCTGCCCAGATCCACTGACATCACAGCTATAGAATCTGAACACAGCAAACCAATATTGGAAAGAGCAGCAGATAACCCCGGCTTTTGATAGCAGATAACACACTTTAAAATCAATTCACAGAAAGACTAGCCTAGGGAAACGAATCCAATAGTTGGTGTCTTGCATTAAAAAATAAATTAGATAATAGATAAAGTTGGATATGGTTAGTTTACTGGTCTGCTATACTGCTAGAGCGCTCTGCAGTGTGGAGCGGAGTTCTCTTTCCTATACTGCTAGAGCACTCTGCAGTGTTGAGAGTGGAGCTCTTTCCTATACTGCTAGAGCACTCTGCAGTGTTGAGAGTGGAGTTCTCTTTCCTATACTGCTAGAGCACTCTGCAGTGTTGAGAGTGGAGTTCTCTTTCCTGTACTGCTAGAGCACTCTGCAGTGTGGAGAGTGGAGTTCTCTTTCCTGTACTGCTAGAGCGCTCTGCAGTGTTGAGAGTGGAGTTCTCTTTCCTGTACTGCTAGAGCACTCTGCAGTGTTGAGAGTGGAGTTCTCTTTCCTGTACTGCTAAAGCGCTCTGCAGTGTTGAGAGTGGAGCTATCTTTCCTATACTGCTAGAGCGCTCTGCAGTGTTGAGAGTGGAGTTCTCTTTCCTGTACTGCTAAAGCGCTCTGCAGAGTGCAGTATACAGGTGTGCACAGTTAAAGACCAGTGTTTATGAATGAATGCACACACTGGGTCTGCTTCCTACCCTGCAGACACACACTCAGGGTCTGCATTGAGAGGAGCACATGCAGTACCTGTATGTGAAGGCAGGCATGCTGCTAGAAAGCAGAAGAGAGCCCACAGCGTCATCCTCCTGCCCATTAGACCAGCCTACAAAGAAAAAACACAAGATTGAGAGCCGTGACACAGGAACACACACAACACCAGTAACAGGGTCAGCGGGTGATATCGCATTATAATTACGGTACAAAAAATAATGTTTAGCCTTGTATTTCCCCAAAACACACATGATCTATAGTTGTGCTGTTATTAGCTAATTCTTTACATATCAGCCCCATTCATTTATATATATTCCTCCAATAGAGCTCTGCAGTGCAGGCTCATCCACTTAATAAAAGGCGACCCTTGTGTTATAAAAACAGGCTCCATGTTTCCAGCCTTCTTGGGAATATTCTGCAGAAGTAAAGTTTAGCAGCTGTCTCTGCCACCCTAACCTACATAGGAAAATGATGCGCCGCTCACTGACAGAATAAGAACATCACTCTGCAAGGTGTGAACAGAGTGCTACAGAGAAATCCAGCAAGACACACGAATCCGGACGCCCGCTTTGCATCTCCAACTGCTTTCCTTTCCAGTGTCAAGCAGTAGTACTAGTAAATCAAGCCCCCCCAAAAAATACATATAAGAGATGGCAATAAGACTCCTATTGCAGAGCAGTTTCATCCATTCCAGGTTTTAATACCAGCTTGATTGGCCACACTGCACAGGTAACAAGCTCAGGTGTGTCTTATTAAACTAGGAATGGATCAAGCCGCTATGCAATGGTTGTCTTATTTCCACCCCTGTAAAAGGCAACATGTTAGCACAGTATATTGCTAGGACTAATTTAGAAATGCACTGTGCACACAGGTCTGAATGCAATATCAATCGATTTTATATAGCGCCTTTCACAGTGGACTGTGTGGCAAGCTGGGGTACAGGTGATTACGTTTGGATGCTGCCACCCAGACCGATTGCCTCTTGGTACATGTGAAACTGCGAATGTACGCAAAACCTTCTGATAACAGAGGAGACACGTGGAACACACCTACACAGACACACATCATACTGCATCATTGACTATGTATCCTACCAGGGAATATTACATTGATTTTATTTGTGTATGTATTAAATTACATTTGAATGGTTAATTATCAACGAATGACCCCCCCCCCCCCCCAAAAAAAAAAAAAAAAAAATGCAGACGCAACATCCTGTTCAAATCGGATGCCACTATGGAGTTCAATATAACTCAAATAAATACAATGGGAAATTCAAAATGTGTTATAAATAACAACTAAACTGCTCAATGAAAATGCACACCGTAGCAGCTGGCTTGATGGAATACTGGCAAGGATCACCGGTTATCTCTCTCTGATAAAGCAGTACACCGGGGTTTGTTATGGGATGAGCTTGAATGCAGCGGTTAGGTAATTTGTTCAGGGATGTCGCTAACCGGTATTCTGCCCGCCTGTGTCGTAAACACAGACACGAATACAGTCACCAGAACTTTCTCTCCAGTTCTTACCGCCTTCTCTGTGCAACACCGGCTCGCTTCACCTGGCGTGTGGATTGAACGTGAGACACACACCGAGGCATTTAATTCAATGAAACAATTACAACTAACTAAAACAGTGAGGCCTTCAACACAGCTCAAATAAAAAATAATAATCGCCCATTTTTAGTGTGCACCTCACCAGAAGTTAAACTTACTCAAAATTAATAGCAGATGATTATAAAATACAAAATCACTTGCCATATTACATATATATATATATATATATATATATATATATATATATATATATATATATATATACACACACACACACACACACAAAGATGTATTTGCTTTCGTAACAAAACAAAAACATTGAATTTATTTCACTGTGCCAATTATGTCTGAATTGATCCATCTTCATCATGTGCGTGCTGTCAAAAATGACATGTGTTTGCAAATATAGCACCATGCAGTAAATGAAGACGACACGATAATGAACTTACCTTGTAATATTTTTAACTTGGGACAGTCAAAGGCCGTGCCTGTGCACGATGTGATAATGACTGTAGCTACCCTTACCAGCACCCGGTCTCTGTTACACTGTCATATCCTATACATTAATATCGGTCGCCAGGTCTCCTCTGCCCTTTGCATTCGCCGGCTAGCTTGACTGCGCGCAGGGCTCAGGACGCGGCGCGATCTCATTGGATCGACCCACACCCGGGGTTCTACGAGCTCGTCACCGCCGCGACCCGGGGACCCGCCTACTCCTTCGTTATTCTCCGGCAAATCGGCGCTTTCCGATTGGTCCACGTTCCCAGCTGCACCGTGGAAGCGGCGGTTCGGCACCACCCGATTGGCCCACGTTAGAAAGAAGAAGGCGGGCTTGGATGTTGTCTTTCTGGGCTTTGCCCACAGCTGCTAACAGGTGTTGGCAAAGTGCAAATTTGCAATAATGTGACGGGACATGCAAAGCAGGGGATGTGAATCCGGTACAGAAAGAAATCGAAAAACCTCCGGCATTGTGTTACAAAGGCGAGCATGCTTTTCAACTTCAAAACATGATTAGCACCCTCCTACTCCATTAGCAGCACCGCTTTCTGCCTGTACAGTGCCCTTATCGGAATGACCCAGGGTCTGGACGGGTTACGCTTTTAACGCTGTGTGACTATTAGAAAGATTCCCATAGGACAGACAATTAATACATGCTGTGCTTGCACATTGCCCCGAGTCTCCCTGCTGTGTGGGTTATTTATAACTCCTTGTTTTGAATGTGTGTGTGCGTGTTCTTGAAATTTGTGTGCTAAATTGGAAACAGATTTTCTGTATTCCAAATTATATTTACAGTTTAAAATAATAAGGCTGTTCTCGATTGACAGTAAACACGGTCAGAATTAGCGGAGCATCGTTTTGTTCAACAAGCAGGATCAGAGCTATTTTGGTGACAGTGAGGCTCCCCCGGCACACAGTGTCCCGTCTCATGTGACCCACGCCTGTGATTGTCACATGACCGCTGGGCTGCACACTGGCAGAAGATGGCTGCGTTTCTGCAGTGGAGGCGGTTCGTGTTCTTCGATAAGGAGACGGTGAAGGATCCCGGTGATGCCGGGAAAGGCTTTACCCTCCCGGCCGGGATCTCGGCATGCGACTCCGGTCGGGGGCACATCGTACTGGGAGATATCCTTTCAATACGCCCTTGAAATAAAGCAAACTAACACAGCACCTGCTGTGTGCGGGCCCTGGTTTTCAGTTGCTTGTTTGTTGCTTGTTTCGTGTGTTATTGTTTTTAAATACAGAACAGTTACATCTGAATTAAAGGTGAACATTTGAAAAATAAAGTCAAAGAATTTGCTGTCATAACGAAAATGAAGCGTATTGTACCGGAGGCTAGTAGTTCCTCTTAATAAATCGGAGAGAGAACATTTTAAAGTAATTCTTGCCGCCTGACAGCGGGAAAGCGATGCATACTGTAGACAGCTGTACACTAAATCTGCCTTTAGATATATATTTTAAAACCGTGTTTATTAATTTATAAAATACAACAACAGAACATTAAATGTAAACCGTACTTAATGTGTTATTTACAAAACATAATTAATGTATGTTGAGCAATAGCTCTTGAACTAAAGAAAAAGAAAACTGTACGAATTCACTTAAACAACATCACTTTTCAATAAAACAAACATTTCAGTTCAAATATAAAGGCAGGTCTGCACTTACGAAAAACGATCTAAATATTGAGTACATTTATTCAAAATACTTTAACAAGTTTTGAAAGTACCCCCTTATATTATACAAACACTTTATCCATAAAAAAAAAAAAAAAAACACCTTTGCAATTCATGGTAAGCAGTGTTAAATGCATAGTATAACTGAGGGCGTCATGTGAAAACTGCAGGATTACCATGGTAACCCTTTATAAGGGGCACCCTATGATCAGTGCAAATCCTTAACCCTGTTGCTCACATATGGAGGGTCAGATTTGGTTCCTGACGCGCTCCATGCAGCCCACCCCCTTCCAGGCTTACAAGCTGCGTGTCACCCACCTGTTCCAGCTGAAGCAGCACAGCATTCTGGTGTCAGTGGGGCAGGACGAGCAGGGCATCAACCCGCTGGTGAGCCGTGGGGGGGTTAGGGGCTTCCAGGGAGAAGACTGCAGCACGTGTTGAAGAATGGAGGAGAGAGATGGCATACGTCTCAACCCTGTAACGCCCAAGCATTTCTGAAATGAGAAAAGCTGTTTTATCTATGTTACTAGATTTCCGTATCTTGTACAGAGCACTTTTTTTTTTTTTTTTTTTTTTTTTGCTGTCCAGCGCCCCATAATGTACCGCATATAAAAAATTCTGGCTTGTCAGGCTGTATTTAAAAAAAGTAATAACATAGAAGCGTGTCAAAGCATTGTATGAGACAGAAGTGGGCAATACAGGGTTAAGTATTGGGCGTTTACTACAACAAGATACAGCCACCTGGAAATCAGATTACGTACATTGTAATTGATTTGTAGAATCGTATCAAATTTCTGCACCATTATTAAAATGTTTATTTATACGTTGCCTAATACCAATACCTTAAGACCTGGGGCGGGTTCCGTAAAAGACCTTAAGTGTTACCTGTTAGGCTGCAAGATACATTTTCAAGGTATTGATTTAAATGCGTTGAATTGCTTTCTGCAGCACCCTGAAACACAAGAAACGCTTACAGAGAAAAATGAGGGTACATTTAACTGATGTGTTTTGCACACCTGGCCACTGGTCCAGAAGGGCCAGTGTGTCCTAACCCTGTAGTGAGATACAAGGCTTGATGTTTTTCCAGGTGAAGGTGTGGAATCTGGACAAGCGGGACAGCGGGAATCCTCTCTGCACCCGGATCTTCCCAGCTATTCCCGGGAACAAGCCCACAGAGGTGTCCTGCCTCAGCGTGCACGAGAACCTCAACTTCATGGCCATCGGTTCGTTCCTGCAGCTTTGCTTTATCACAGCATGTTGTTTTCAGGGTCCTCATGAAAAGAAAATGAGGGTCCTTGTGTGTTGATCGTGCCTGTCTGTCTCTGTCACGCTCTCCATTGTGAACACGATAACTGCCTTGTTGGGTTACATTTACAATAGTGAATTAACCTTTTGTGCAGGATTTAAGGCCGGGTCTATTAATAATGCAGTTCTGAGCTGTTTTGATTCCCCCCTCTGTTGCCTCCAGGTTTTACCGATGGCAGTGTGGTGCTGACTAAAGGAGACATCACCAGAGACCGGCACAGCAAAACACTGACGCTGCACGAGGGCACCAGCCCAATCACGGGGCTCGCTTTCCGACAGTCTGGCAAAACCACAAACCTGTTTGTCGCCACCCTGGAGAAAGTGCTGGTAATGACTTACTGCCCCCTGACTCTCTCAACCCCCCCTCCCCACTCCCCACTCTCCATCTGCTTCTACCTCTCCCTCTCCCTCGCTGCTACTGCTACAAATAAAGACAGCACTGTGCTTTCCCCTCCTCTCTCTGCAGTGCTACACTCTCTCCCTGAAGGAGTACCCTCATGTGGAGCTGGACACTCACGGCTGTGCCCTGCGCTGCACAGCTCTGACCGACCCGTCTCAGGACTCCCAGTTCATCGTGGCCGGGGACGAGTGTGTCTACCTGTACCAGCCCGACGAGCGCGGACCCTGCTTTGGGTTCGAGGGGCAGAAGCTGCTGGTGCACTGGTACCGCGGCTACCTGCTGCTGCTCACCCGTGACTGCAAGACACCCAACAAGTAAGCGACCTGCGTGGGAGCACGAACACAATAATAAAGAAAACACCTGGGAGCAGAGTGTCCACTGCAAGCAAATTGCCCATGTCATAGATTTGCTGTGGGGTGGGCAGGCTCCCTGCTAATTGCCCATAGTGGAAAATACAGATCTTTAAATGAAATTTCCTCTTAAGTTTTTCCCTTAAGGGTGTTGCAGGAAGCAGTTTAACACATAAGTTAATGCCCTAAATAAGGGAAAAGACAGTGTTTTTTTGCAAACAGGCTGCTACTTTTTTTCTTCAAATTTCCACTTGCACCTGACTTTTGAGATATTGAATGCTAGTGCATATATCATAGTTAATTTAATACACAGGATCAGCTTTTCAAATCTAGTGTCACGCAGCTGTTATCCCAGTCAGTCATTTCAGGTTCGTTCAGGGTTCCGTTTTGTCAGTCCAGATGCAGAGCATGCTAGTCGCCTGGTCTTGTTAGTAACTGGATCTCCTCGGTGTGTCTGGGTGTGTGCAGCAGGGAGGCCTCTCCCTCAGAGAAGCAGCTCCTCACTGTCTATGACCTGGACAACAAGTTCATCGCCTACAGCGCGGCCTTCGATGACGTCATCGACGTGCTGGCGGAGTGGGGCTCGATCTACATCCTGACGCAGGACCGTAGGCTGTGCGTACTGCAGGAGAAGGACACGCAGACCAAACTGGAGGTGAGAGAGAGAGCGAGAGAGAGAGAGAGAGAGAGAGAGGGCTTATTGCTTCAGCTTATTGTTTGCTGTGCTTGTTAATTCTTAAGGGGGTATTTGATTACTTGATTACATGTTATGTCAGATCTTAATACAGTTTTGTGCGCTTCTATCGTGAATGTGTATCATATAAGTAGCCCGTCAGGACTGTCAGATGTACTGTGATACATATCGTATTGCGACCTGCATGTCATGATACGTATCATATCATGACATTAGTGTATCGATACACCCCTACTATCTGTTCCAGGAAAACTTGAATGTTGCACAGGCTTATCAATGTGATTATTTATTTGTTTGGGGGGAGGCAAAACGTAAATTGCATGCAGACTGTAACTAGGCTACAAGTACCACATGTCATTGTTAACTGATCATTTTTTCTTGCTGCTCTCCTAGATGCTTTTTAAGAAGAACCTGTTTGTGATGGCCATTAACCTGGCAAAGAACCAGCACCTGGACAGCGACGGCCTGTCTGAGATCTTCCGGCAGTATGGAGACCACCTGTACGTGAAGGGGGACCATGATGGAGCCATACAGCAGTACATTCGGTAAGATGCCAAGAGGAGAGGGAGAGAGAGAGAGTGAGGGGAGCGCTTTGATTTATTGAGATGCATGGCAATGTCTTGTATGTATCTTTTTCTTTCCCCTTCTCCACGCAGCACCATCGGGAAGCTGGAGCCCTCCTATGTGATCCGGAAGTTCCTGGACGCACAGCGGATCCACAACCTCACTGCGTACCTGCAGGCTCTACACAGGCAGTCCCTGGCCAACGCCGACCACACCACCCTGCTGCTGAACTGCTACACCAAGCTGAAGGACAGCTCCAAGCTGGAGGAGTTCATCAAGGTGAGGACGAGGGGACCGGGCTGCAGGGGACAAGGTTATGGGGCAAGGTTGTGGGAACTCTGTGGTCATCCTAGACCCTAGTCAAAGTGCAAAAATAAATATCATGTAGGTGTTTAAACATGTAACCCAAGGTTTTCCAACGTTGGCCCTTCCGGTCCTGGTCTTCTGGACCCTGAACCTGTCTAATACTGAAGTAACGGAGCTTTATGAGCACAAAAGTACCAAAGCCGTGAGTTTTTAGTGTTGATCGTCTTGTTCTCGCCCCCAGACGAGTGAGAGCGAGGTGCACTTTGACGTGGAGATAGCCATCAAGGTGCTGCGGCAGGCGGGGTATTACAGCCACGCCGTCTTCCTGGCAGAGAAACACACCCACCACGAGTGGTACCTGAAGATCCAGCTGGAAGACCTCAAGGTGAGTCACTGCCACGGGAAACACACACCCGACAGGAGGAGAGGAGCCAAGACACAGCGCCGTTTGATCGGTTTGTTTGGCCAGCCCTCTACAGTTTCACACAGTGCTGAGCTTCCCTAAGCTTAAGTGCAGTTTGCTATCCGTGAAAAAAGTTTTCAAAGCGGACGCTCTGTCAGACAGTATTCCAGTGAGCCTGCAATTCCCCCACAGAACTACCAGGAGGCGCTGCGCTACATCGGGAGGCTGCCCTTCGAGCAGGCGGAGAGCAACATGAAGCGCTACGGCAAGACGCTGATGCACCACGTGCCAGAGGAGACCACACAGCTGCTCAAGGGACTCTGCACAGACTACCGACCCAGCAGAGAGACCCCAGCAGACAGGGAGAGCCTGGGCCACCCCCTGGGGAACAAGGTACTGCACCGGAGAAGAGAGCGGGCGTGTCTGTGAAGCACGTTTTAAAGTGCTCACGAGCTGTGGTGTGAAAACCTGACAACACCTACTTTCTGTTTGACACGGCCCGTGCCCCGCAATGTTTAAACAGATTTTTCCAACTTTAAACATGCAGGCGCTTTTGTTCCAGCCATGTTCCTAATTGGTCCAAGGGCATTTAGTTATCGAGCTCCTTCGCTATGGAACGCTTTCAGATTGTATCCAGAATGCTGAGTCTCAGTATTTCCCTAAGCTCAAAACATATCTCTTTGATTTGGCCTTTCAGTAGTGAGCAGTTGGGAGCTCTTGTAGCTTGTTTTTTTTTTTTTTGTAGAGAAAGGCCCTGGGATGCTTGCACATGAAGGACCCTGTATAAATGAAATTGTGATGGTGTGTTGTGTTATAGCAATGCAACAGTAATGCTTAACCCCAACCCCGGTATAATTTAATTGTACCTGTTAATCCTAGTGTTGAATGGACCTCCAGGAGTTGCCCATCCCTGGTGCACAAGGATAGGAACAGTGTGTGTGGAGAGCAGTGTGTGTGTGCGTCTCTCTTGCATCTCAGTTCCTGACCTCTCTCCCCCCCTATGCAGGCGAACTCGGAGGAGTTCATCGCGATCTTTGTGAACAACCCCCGGGAGCTGCGTGCGTTCCTGGAGCACATGATGGAGGTGGAGGCACAGTGTCCCCAGGGTGTGTACGACACCCTGCTGGAGCTGAGGCTGCAGGACTGGGCCCACGAGCAGGACACACAGGTACAGTGAAAACACAGCACAGAGCATGAGAAGCACAGGGGAGCGCTGGGAAAACCAGAGCGGTAAGGTAAAGCATATTAATAAACGTGGCAAACCCTGCATACTGTAACTGGGAAAAGCATGAGGAAAACCTGCAGAATTAGCGTGCAAATTATCATTGGAGACCAGAGCTATGGGCTCGGAGATGAGCAAGCAGAGATCTGTATTCACTACATACACAAGGGTTGGGAAACAAAGGAACACATGCAGAGTCTCAACTGCACCTTTGTGGGGATAAAAAAATAATACATGTTCCACCTTTGATGTTCTTTATTAGCAGTTAAGGCAGTGGGCAGACAAAAATACAGAGGTTGAAAACACTTGCCTACCAGATTTAAAAGGGCACCACTACCACAACACCAAGCTGTTGTTATGCAATAGTGTACCGATAGCTGTCCTTACCTCTCTGTCTGGTGGCTGTAGCACATCTTGTATCATTTGCCTGTGTTGCAGGAGAAGAATTCTCTACAGGAGGCTGTCTTGTCCCTGCTCAAGAGTGAGAACTACAGCACAGTGTTTGACAAGGCGCTGGTGCTGTGCCAGATGCACAATTTCAAAGAAGGGGTCCTGTACCTGTATGAGCAAGGCCAGCTGTGAGTACCCTTCACTGTGGGCTCTGGTCTGCAGCTTGGAGCGCCCCACGCTTCACTCTGCAGTCCAGGAGGGGGCAGTATGAGAACTCTGGAAGTACTTGTTTTTCTCTACACTCCTCTGTGACTATTTTGAGCATAAAAACTTGACGGCCCTATTCTGAAGCAGGAGGGGAGGTTGCCTTTTCTGAGCGCTTTAAAACAATTGTAATTGTCATACTAGCAAGAAACAACTTAGATGCATGAAGGAGCAGTTTGATTATTGTTGGGAGTAATTAGTGTCGTAACGGTACTGTTTCATTCCTTTTAGAATTCCCTTTGCACTTGCTCGAGAACAGGACCTGTGTATGTATTATTATTATTATTAGTAGTAGTATTATAGTTGCTGCTGTTCCATGCCTGTGTCTCAGGTACCAGCAGATCATGCACTACTACATGCAGAACGAGGAGTACGGGAAGGTGGTGGAGGCGTGCCAGCGCTACGGGGAGAAGGAGGCCTGCCTGTGGGAGCAGGCGCTGGGGTACTTCGCCCGCAAAGAGGAGGACTGCAAGGAGTACATCACCGCCGTGCTGCAGCACATCGACCGCAACAACCTCATGCCCCCCCTGCTGGGTAAGAGAGACAGCTTTAACAATGTGCTGCTGCAGGGAAACGGGACTCCCATTGCATAGCAGTGTGAGCCAACACACGCCAGAGCTGCTTACACATGCATGCTAAGCACATAGCGAATCATCACACAAGCACAAGAGTGCAAGCTCAAGCAGTGGCCACATATATAAATTCAGTCATTTATCATATATATATATATATATATATATATATATATATATATATATATATATATATATATATATATATATATAGTAGTAATAATAATAGAAGTAATAGCTGCAGTAATAATGGACGGCCTCTTTTGCTCTCAGTGGTGCAGACGCTGGCTCACAACTCGACGGCCACTCTGTCTGTGATCAAGGACTACCTGATCAACAAGCTGCAGCAGGAGAGCGAGCAGATCTCGGAGGACGAGCGCAAGATCAGGGAATACCGCGAGGAGACGACCCAGCTCCGGCAGGAGATCGAGGAGCTGCGCAGCAGGTGAGAAGCTACACTTCGTGTATTACACACACACACACACACACACACACCACACACACACACCCACACACACACCACACACACACACACCCACACACACACACACACACACACACACACACACACACACACACAGCGTTACCAGGCAGCACAAACTAAAAACGAACTGCAATGCAACAAGAACTAGCAAGAAACAGCAGTGCTTGTGAGCAGCTCTTGCATTAACCTTCCAGGTTATTTACCAGAATAATAATTGATTATCAGTGATAATCGTGTTTAAAAATGTCTTGAATTCTGTCCCCCCTCTATTGTGGCAGAGAGCAGTGTACTGTAAAGCCAAGTCTGATACTGCAGGAGGACAGCAGTTAGAGCTGCTTAGCGCACATTGCACACGGCAATAATCTGCATTATTTGATAGATGCTTTCCTGTCCTGACGACTCTGTTTTCTGCCCCAGCGCCAAGATCTTCCAGAAGACCAAGTGCAGCATGTGTAACAGCCCCCTGGAGCTGCCGTCCGTGCACTTCCTGTGCAGCCACTCGTTCCACCAGCACTGCTTCGAGAGCTACGCCGAGAGCGAGGCCGAGTGCCCTGCCTGCGCCCCCGGCAACCGCAAGGTGATGGAAATGCTGCGGGCGCAGGACCAGAAACGAGACCTGCACGAGCACTTCCACAGACAGGTACTGCCACAGGGGGTCCCTTATCGGTCACCCAGAGTGAAAGCACAGCACAGGGTAGCGGAGCGCAGTGAAAGCAAGGTTAAGCACAGGCAAGCGTTGTAAAGAACAGCGAGGCACGGCTAACAAGGATCTACTGTGATAATGCATAGTGTAAGCATGGGCTGCGCAAAAATACTGTGGTCAGCTTTTCTAAGGGCTGTGCTGCTTCCCCCACCATCTTTAACATAGCTGGGCTGCTTGCAGCAGGCTTCTTCATCTCCAACTCCTTCTCTTTCTCTTTATCTGCTTGCTGTTGTGCTTCTTGTTCTTTTTTGTCTTCTAATTTCTTCTCTGTCTTCCCATTGTCTTCTCTAACATTTTTCTTCGGTGCGTAATAAATCACTTGCACGCTGATGCTGTCATAATTGTACATCTTTTTGTTTCGCAAGGCTTTGATAAAGTCTGAGCATCAAAACGTCGTGGTGCATGCCAGCAGCCTGTTATTGCTATACTTTGCACTGACCGCAAGGCTCAGCTGTGCTTGGACTCTGCCGTGTAATTGTTTAATCGCACTTTGGTTTCTGTTTTCTCCTTCTTGTCTTTGATTCTGCAGCTCAAGTGTTCGAATGACGGGTTCTCGGTGGTGGCTGACTATTTCGGCCGGGGGGTCTTTAACAAGCTGACCCTGATCACGGACCCCCCGGGGGGGAAGGCGGGGGCTGCGAGTCTGGACTCCAACCTGCAGAGAGACCTGCTTATCCACACCAAGAGGACCGTGTAAGAGAGTCTGAGGGGGAGAACTCCTGGGGAAGACACTGAAAGAGAACTGCTGGAAAAAAAATAACCTGCTTAACTCCTGGGGGGGAGACAACAGCCTGTAAAGAACGTGTTAGGGGTCTGCAAGCAGACGTATTGAGGGCTGGATCTGGAAGAAAACTACTTTTAAATAGATCTGTATCCTCCTTCGAGGGGGGGCTAGCTTGTAATACAGCTATTCTCTCTCCTGCATCAGCACAGTGTCCCCTGACAGTGAGTTTGCATGCACATGAGGCAGCTGTGTGTGTCTTCTGTACAGGGACACAGTGTGTATGGTGTAACAGAACAAGCGCTGCTGTCCTGAGTTGTACTAAAATCACAGTGCAGAGAAGCACCCCGGTTCTCTTAAATCCTGCAAGGATTTGCTTCCAGGATGCATTTTGTCTCATTCTCCATAACAATGTTCAAGCTATTTAAAAAAATGTGCAATGTATATATAAAAAGCAAAAAAAATCAAATAAAAACTACTACATTATCATCAAAGGCCTAAGATAAAGAATTGAAAGCACTTGGTGTAATGTGTCATAGATCTGAAACAGACTTTATGAAGCAAAATGAGTTAATTCTATAGGGTGATGCAACGCTTTTGGCCAGAGCTGTAGAGTGTGTTTCGTGGGCAGAGCCACGGGAATGAACCCATCTGCTCAGGAAGGTCTTATGAAGTTCAGAGAAGGAATGTTAATTACACTCGTGTCAAGATTCGGAGAGCAAAGCCCTGCTTTCTTCTTATAAATCTTTTAACCACTCTGTACATTTTTAATAATATATTGATTTAAAGTGAATGTGTGAGAAGGGCTTCAACACAACCGGCTTGTCTTGTTGCTTTCTTATGCTGCTATTTTTTTTTTTTTTAAGCTTATGTAAAGAAAACATTTAGCTAGTTGTTTTTGTTTGTTTGTTTTTTAATAGCTGTTTTGATGGATTTGGTGCTCATTAAACTCTTTCAGAATACAGAATTTGCAAATAAT
The DNA here is from genome assembly GCF_017654505.1 of Polyodon spathula. NCBI lineage: Eukaryota > Metazoa > Chordata > Actinopteri > Acipenseriformes > Polyodontidae > Polyodon > Polyodon spathula. The sequence continues at coordinate 295,515 of NW_024472754.1, read as the reverse complement.
CCAACAGTGGTCCAGCACTAATGAATTTCAAACTTTAGAAACTTCATTTAATCAAAACAAACACTTAAAAAATAGCTGTATTTGTAATGTGGACCCTTAGCAAACTGGGCTTGGGCCCCATCGCTTTGACAGCACCTCAGAAAGCAGTGGTACACTATTACGTGAACGTGTATTATTATATTTATATTTATTACTTCATTTGAAAATCGGCATGCCACAATTAAAATGCATCTTAGAAGATTTGTTTTTGCACCTATGGTATGTTGTCTGAGCCAAGCATTTTTTTTGCTAATTTGTGTGTGTGTGTGCAAAATATTTCAGGGGTGAACACAAGACTCCTATTGCACAGCAGTTTCACGAATTCCAGGTTTTGCTCCGAGCTTGATTAGCTAGAGTAGGGGTAACAAGCTCACGGTGTGTCTCATTATTGGGTCCAAGTGCTCTGCAACTCGAGTCTCCTTTCCATCTCGGTATTTTGGTCAAAGGGGGATTGCAATCACAGTGTAACACAAATAGAGAATGAGACAAGACAGAGGAGCTTCTCTCCGGAGCCAGCAGGCAGCGCTAATCCCATTTATGATGATCCTGGACTCTGTGGTACTGGCTGGTGTAAGTCTCGCGAGAGCAAGAAGTCGCCGCTTTGCAGACGGAGGAATCGCGCGAGAATTGGTCACCATTGGTGACAGTAAACATTTGAGAGCTTAATGGAGGAGGCAGACGCAGAAAAACAACCGGTAAAATAACGATAAAATATACAATAAAAACCTTCTTAACAAGACGGTATATACATAGCGTGCCGTGATGTTAACACCGCGCAACGAATTGCCTTCTTGTATTGTATTGGCCATATATATATATATATATATATATATATATATATATATATATATATATATATATATATATATATATATATATATATATATATATATATATATATATATAATATATACAAAGAAGAAATAGACTTTCCATGTAAATGAACTGTGCGTTTTGTATAAATTGTAATTTAGTGTGATTCTGTATCGTAGTCAGAATGGACAGTACGAGGCTGTTCTTTCCTAACCCTAATATTATCTCACGAACAGAATCGAGAAATGCATGTGTGCGCTTTGTTATAATATGTGAGATGTGTTATATTAACAAGTTTAATGTCTTTATTTTGATTATTCAGAAAAGTGCTGCTGTCACCGGCACTGTAAAGGTTAGTGTGTAGCGCAGTTACTAGCAACCGACAGCATTTTAAGAAGATGAAGTGTAAATGTGTTTTTCATTTTGTAAAGGACAGAACAGTGTTTTATAATAATAATAATAAATAATAATAATAATAATAATAATAAAATAATAACTGGGTAGGGTAGACTTAACTCACACATTCAGAAATAGAAAATTAGGTCAAAAGTTTGCTTGTTAAGCTTTAATGGGTCATTTCCAAATAAGTAAGTTGAGGAAATCATGAATTTATTTATGAAATATAGGTGAAAACATTACTGCATATTACCTCTCAGTTCAGGCTAATACATCCCACAGTCACCGCCCTGATCTCAAAGGTAATACAGATTGATATTCATGAAACTCTTCCAGACGTTTATTCAAATAAACATTTGTTCAAATCGGCTCACTCAGTTTTTTGCACATTGCGTTTGTTCCTGTGCTTATTTGTATAAAAGATAATATAACATGCATACAACAAAACACGTTTTAAAACAGTTGTTTTAATGATGTGGGCTCCTGTAATCTGCTACTTGTATCCTTTGCCTTGTTTTTCTTGCGTGTTCAGGATACCAAGCTGATTGCAAATCAGCCTTACGACGAGAGTCTGGAGGTGAACGATTCGGAGGAGATTGCCAGCGTCTACACCCCCACCCCCAGGCAGCCAGGTGAGATGAGAGAGCTGGGAGAGTCTGCCTGCAGCTACAGCTGCCTTGTTTAAATGCAATGGGGATTCAAGCCAACTATTTCAGGAACTGATTCCCAAATCCTCTGTGTGTTCTTCATGTAAACCGGTTTGGAGATTGAGTCAGGTTGGGAGGTGTTAATGAGATTCTGGTGGCCACAGGTCCAGAAGCGTTGATTCCTCCGAACCGCCTTGAGTTTGGCAGGTAAACCCTGCGTTTGTGTTTCAGATTTAAAACAATACGCTACAAAAGGATTGATTTGTAAAATGCTTTTTTTTTTTTTTTTTTTTTTTTTGGATGCCAAAAATGTGTGTTACTGGGTATTTAATGCTGAGATTAAGACACTCTACAGTATATGGATTCTTGAAAAAGACGTTGAAGAAGTCTTGCAGCCTAAATGTTTGTCATTGAATGTATTTAGTTTTCTTTTAGTATTTCTGAATATTGAGTGTTTAATATGGATGATTCTTGAGTAGCCCATTCAGATTCCCTAGCGAGTATTACATGTTCTGATGTATTCGATCGTTTCCCTGCGTGTATGAGTATAGATTTTATAATACAGTGAGTACATCAATATAATTTCATCTAAGCATTTTGCTGATTTTCTCCTATAGCCTCCAGACCGGGCCGTGGGCAGCTCCGAGCCATGTCAAGTAATAACAGCAGCGATGAGTATGAGGAGGAGGCCAGCAAGGTAATATAGTTATTAGTCACTAGCCCAGGGATTGGGCACGAGGTCCTCTACGGAAGCAAGTGCACGTTACTGTCGAAAGAAACAAATAAAATGTAAATATTGTAAAACTTTGCAAAGGAAAAGTTCAGGTTGGTTTTAAAGGTTGTTTCATTCAAGCTAGTTTTTAGTCCTTTAAGAAAACAATAGGCACAACCCATTGCCCACACAGCAAGAACAACATCTCTGAAGGTGGGAAAAAAATTCCCAGTGAGATGACCTTTTACTTAATTATAGTCCATGTGAGGGGAAGACCTAGACAAACAGCATACTGTTAAAGCCAACAAAGAATAGTGAATGGAGTTCCGGGACTGGGCAGCCCCCCGTGGAGCTGGAAGGAGCCCATTTAGTGACCGAGCGAATGCCCTGAAGTTTTCCTTATTGTTCTCCAGGACAAGAAGAAGAGGGTCCTGCCCCCAGGTCAGGTGGGCTTCAGTGAGAACGAGGAGGAGGACGACGACGACGATGATTCTGAAGAATCTGAATCTGACGAGGATGATGATGATGAGCACGGAGCTGCACTGGAGGGGTGAGCCCTGAACCGCGCCTCTCAATCTCACCCTTCATTTTCTTTATATTTTGTGCTCAGTTTGTTTGTGTCCCTCGTTCCAGGGCCTACGACCCGAATGATTATAACCATCTCCCGGTGACTGCTGAGATCAAGGAGCTGTTCCAGTACATCAACCGGTGAGTAAGGCAACCAGAAGGGAAAACGGTGCAATCGATGGACCAATGACAGAGCTCAGTAAGGGTTTTGAACCTGCAAATGTTTTTACACCAGAATGACATTGTTGTCATCATTGTTGTCATTACCCTTTCACCACACTGGAGGGAATGCAAGGGACAAACTAACTTTTTTTTTGTCTGTCGCAACTGGATTTTGTATTTTTCTCAAATATTCCTTGTTTATCCTCTCAGGTACACCCCACAGACGATTGAACTGGATCACAAGCTGAAGCCTTTTATTCCAGACTTCATACCAGCTGTAGGGGACATTGACGCTTTCCTGAAGGTAAAGAAGTGCACTGCCCTACTGACCAGCTACGCTCACAGTAAAGCATGGAGGTGTTTAAACTGCTAGGCTGGTTTTTCACTGAAGTTCCAGAGCCTTTCTGTTTACTTTTGATCCTCTGCATTGTACCAGTGCCTGACTGATTAATAGAGTAGACCAATATCAGATCTCTACAGCTGGATGAGGTGCTGACTGATCCATGTTTGTATGTTCCTCTGCAGGTTCCGCGCCCGGACAGCAAGCCCGATAACCTGGGGTTGCTGGTTCTGGATGAGCCCTGCACCAAACAGTCGGACCCCACAGTCCTCTCGCTCTGGCTGACGGAGAACTCCAAACAGCACAACGTCACAGTAAAGTAACGTTTATAAGTATCAACAGCAGTGTGAGTATTGGTGCTCAATTCAGTGTGCCAGCTTGATGGTTTTTCATATTGAGTAAGCACACAAGTGAGCATTGACACTAAAGTGCTTCTGAATATGGCTTAAAGTGTTTTCACTATCTGTTGCTTGTATTGATGAACAATAGGTAGTGACTTCTGATCTTGTGTCTTTACCAGCAAATAAAAGTTAAAAGCTTGGAGAATGCAGAGAAGAACCCGAAGACTATTGACAATTGGATCGAGAGCATCAGTGAGCTACACCGATCTAAACCCCCTGCCACAGTGCACTATACAAAGTGAGTACTGGGAATCCACCTTCTTGAATAGATTCTCCCAGTAATTGCTTTGATTAACTCCCTGTAAAGAGAGCTGTAGGTGAGATTTCCTTTTAGCAGTACAGTGCAAGAATGTTACACTTTGCGTTTCCCTCATTGGGAGTCAAAAGTTCATCGCTGTGAAATGTAATTGATGCCTTCCATCCACCTAGTGACAGGCTTGTGAATGTCTGTCAGTTCTGTTCCTTCACCCTTTGTATCCTGCAGCTGCACAGCTGCTTTTGTAGCAGATCATACGTTAACGAGACGTCTTTGTTTGTCTCTCCAGGCCGATGCCAGATATCGATACCTTAATGCAGGAATGGCCTCCTGAATTCGAAGAGCTTTTAGGCAAGGTATGAGCTAAATAATAAATATGTGCATTGCAGGGTGTCCCTGCTAGTAGTCTACGTTATCAATTGTATTTGGTTGTAGTGCAGTGAAAATCTTTTGTAATAACTGTGCATGGTGGGTTCACTGGTTCACTGGACTGTCCCTGCAGTTGTTCCTGTATATATTATAAAGTTCAAGTTGAAGTTGTGGTTAGCCTGCGTCAATCATTTGTTTCTCGAGCATGTTTTTGTTTGCTATGAAAAGGTCGGTAGCATTTCAATTGTCTTCAGTGGTGAACCACAGCCTTTGTTTTCAAGAAAAACCATAATGATGGCTTGTTAGTTTCCTCTGTGCCGCTCCATGTGAGCTCTTTGAACATGGCTCAGACCATGTCTGCACAAAAAAAGGACTCCAGTCCAGCCTCCTTCATCTCGGCTCTCTCTCTCGCTCTCGCTCTCTCTCTCTCTCTCTCTCGCTCTCGCTCTCGCTCTCTCTCTAGGTTAGTCTGCCCACGGCTGAGATTAACTGTGATCTTGGGGAGTACATTGATATAATCTGCGGTAAGTTAGAGGCTCCTCACTGTAACGTTTTCTGTACTAAAGTGATACCATTTTTAGCATTATTTCTTAAAGGTGATAAAGGTCTCAGGTCAGTTCAGCCTCAGACAATTAAAAATAATAACTTCTCCAGCTCAAGAGAACCCCAGGAGCTAAATCCTGTTTTCAAGTCTTTTCAATGTCTTCATTGCAGCTATCTTGGATATTCCTGTGTATAAAAATCGAATTCAGTGTCTCCACATCCTGTTCACGCTGTACTCAGAGTTTAAGAACTCGCAGGTAACTAATTATGGATATAACAGCATGGCTGTCTCTTGAGGGTGGTGGGTGGTGTATATTTTCTTCAGTCTTGATGTCCTATGCAGCTGGCTTTACCTACGACAGTAGATAATGGACAGCACTGGTAGTTGTGAGCTATTCTCTGATGCAGAAGATATTGCTGCTTTACAAACCAAAGCAGTTCTTGTGTATGAAGACACATTTTGAAATGTGATCTTGAGTTGCATAGATGGATTGGGCTTTACATGAAGACAAAGGCTTCAACAGTAGAGAAATGACTGCTAGATAACCATCTGAATTCAAATATATTTATAACACAGCTGACTTCTTTCAGAAATAGAGAGGCTGTTGCTCTTCGCGTGTAGTATGATAGACGGGTATATTTCTGTTCCGTGTTTTATTTCTTTCTGTTTTTCTCCAGCACTTCAAGGCACTGGCGGAGGGGAAGAAGACAGGCCGTTCCTCTGCACCTCTTTCTGGGACAGGGGAACCCGAAACACTGACCTTCGACTGAGAACCCCCTCTCTCTGTAAAATCTAGAGTTATATAGCTCCCTATCTCCGTCTCAGAAAATGAACACTACACTGTCGACTGCATTGTAATATATTGTTTACTAGGCTTTTGATCCTGTACGTGGTTTGTACCGCTCTGTTTAGTCTATAAGGAAACACAAATAAGAAACTCTCAACTATCTAAGGTCCTTTCATTTGTTCACTAGTTACTTTGTATTATTAACACACACAATATATATTTTTACCCCTTTTTAAAAAAATAAGTGGGACAGACTTTCTGCCGGAGCAAAAGCGTGGCGGGTCCGGCCCATTGTGTCACAATCTGTATTGAGATTGTTTTATAAAGTTTTTGTACATTGACTTCTTTATTTTTAACTAATAAATATTTTTTTTTTTTAAATGTATGTTACATTTTCTTATTGTGAGAGTTTGAGATTGTGCAAAATGCCGGTAAAGATCTGGAGATGATTGAGAGAAGAGCATATTTCTGTCCTTCCAGTTGTTGTAGTAGCATCTTTAAATAAAAATGGAGCAGTGTAACAGGGTCATTGCTACGGTCCTGGCTGGGCAGAGCCTTCACAGGCACCATCTTGCAGTTGAAAGGTTCCGTAGTAGTTATTCTGCGGAGCGGGCTCTCTCCTCCTGGATGTAAACAAAGCACCCCTCTGTTTAGCATGACGATGCAGTCGCTTCAGGCTGTGGCGCAGACGCCCCTTTGAGCTGCGCCCAGATAATTCAGACCTCCTGATTAGCTCTGCGCCGGGCGAGCCTAACTGCTCAAATAGTTGCCCAGCAACACGTATCCTGTCCACGTCCCACCTGCACATATTTGCTCAAAACCAGCGATGAGTCCCTCCCTGTCACAAGCACACTGGTACAAAACCACAGGGTATGCCCAGAAATACACGCACATATTCACACATACGCCCAGCAGCAGCACACAGATAAGGTACCCACCTTCCTGGCAGATTAAAATACATTGCTTGTAAGCCACTTTTCTCATTTTTAAATAATTCACCAATTGCTTCAGAGCACTGAACTTTAAAAAAAAATAAAATAAAATAAAATAAAAGATATTAACTCTAGATCAGGAGATGGATGATTCAGAGTGTATTTCTCAATGTCTAATCTTGAGAGACACCTTGACCAGATGTTTTACTGCTAAGCTGAAGTGTGTTCTATTACATGCTGATTTGTGGACCTTCGCTTTTTCATTGTATAGCTCTCTCTGCTTGTGCTAGGTATTGCGCACAAGCCCGAAGAGATGACTTCATCTTCACCCATCCCCAGTAAAGATTTTTAACCCAGCTGCTCTATTACAGTGATCCACTGTTCTAGAGACATTTTAACTTACCCTGTAGCCCCTTCTACTCTGTTTAAATTGTGAGGTATAGAAACGAATTTAATTATTACCCAAATGGGTTTCCATATCTGATTGAACTTCGCTTTTTTTTGACAGCTCTGTCATTCTCAGACAGTGAGTCCTTTGTGATTCCCGACAATATACTCTTTTAACACTGTGTGAATTGTGTGTGGAATCAGATTATGAACAGTGCTCTTATAGTGTGTATTTTAAAAGGGACACTATCTGCAGATCAGACACATATAAAAAAACATGTTTTACTAAAGAGAAAGTGGCTGGGTGGCTTTGCACATTCAATATCGGACACTTTGAGAAACACACCTTGCTGTGATATTCTGCACGGCAGTTTCTTCACAGAAGTGCTTTAGGTGAAGAGCCCTCATCAGTATGGGAAAAGCGTCTCCTGCAGCTTTCAGAGGTAGGGATCCTTTTTGCTTTCTAACATTTGTGACAGGCTGCTGTTGATTACATTAACATGGATATAATTCATTTTGCATATTGTATTGATCCTTGTGGAAATATTGTATAACAATTAGAGTGATTAGTTCAAACTTGGTCTTAATGGTTTTAAGCAACTCTTCTGTACATACTGTATGTTTACATGCAGTGTATACATATATATATATATATATATATATATATATATATATATATATATATATATATATATATATAAAATTTCTATGCTAAATTTACTATTTAAAGGGATTAGTTTAGTTAGTCAGAAATAAAATATATCGCGGAAAGTATCACCTGGTGGGTAGTGTTTGGCATTCATACTCCTGTTACGAAAAATACACTTTTTTTATGTGAAAAAAACAAAAATCTAATGAAAAAATATAATATATATATATATATATATATATATATATATATATATATATATATATATATATATATATATATATATATATATATATATATATATTTATTTGCTATATTAATGGGATCGAATGTGAGGTCCCAGTGAAAGGATACCTGATATTTAAAATGGTTGAGGTGGTGTGGTCCAGTGGTTAAAGAAAAGGGCTTGTAGCCAGGAGGTCCCCGGGATACGTCTTGTAGAAGCTGCATGAAAAGAGTTTGAATGCCTGACAGTGCGTTCTCCTCAGGGCTGCTGGTGGCTGGCCTGCTGATTGCTGTGGTGATTCGAGGGTCCTTGTCCAGTGCAAGTGGGAGGAGATCAGGACTGCTGGTATCAGAGAGGATGGGGGAGGAGGAAGACGAGCAGACAGAGAAGACACGCTGGCTTCTGCCCACCGTGAAAAGGTGCAGGAGCTCCAGCTGATGCAGCAGCACCACGTCAGCCAGGCAGACCACAGCATGTAGTGTAGAGATGTATTTACAACACACTCTAAAACTGGCGATTACATTTTAAAAGGTCATAATGTCCAGCTGGTGAAGCAAAGCCTGTGTTTAAAAATGCACTTCTAGTCACTGTGGCAAAGTAAGAGCTGAGGGACTGGGAGGCATTGTGGCTTAGTGGTTAAAGCTGAGGGACTAGGAGGCAGTGTGGCTTAGTGGTTAGAGTAGGGACTGGGAGGCTGTGTGGCTTAGTGGTTGGAGCTGAGGGAATGCAGGGATGGAAATAAGACTCCCATTGCATAGCAGTTTGATCCATTCCTAGTTTTACTATGAGTTTAATAAAATCTAGAATGGGTGAAACGGCTTTGCAATATGAGTCTATTTCCAATCCTGGATTGGGAGGCAGTGTGGCCTAATGGTTAGAGCTGAGGGCCTGGAAGACAAGGCTGGCTGGCTGTAGGTAGCATTGTAAACTTTTTGAAATGTTTCAGATGCCGCTGTTCCTTCTACACTCTGGGAGAGAGATGGACCCCACAGGCCCGGATCCACTCGTTCAGAACCATCAAGACCCGCGTCTCGTTCCGCTGCACCAGGGCTGTGGAAGAGATCTGCACCAAGGAGTGTTACAGCAACGCCATGAACTTCCTGCGCAACCAACCCTGCCTCGCCAGCTTCCTGTGCAGCAGACTGGGCACCGTCAACAAGCCAACACAGGTGCCCCTTCATTCACGCGCTGACACATGCAAACAGGGATACAGGTGCCCCTTCATTCACGCGCTGACACATGCAAACAGGGATAAAGGTGCCCCTTCATTCACGCGCTGACACATGAAAACAGGGATACAGGTGCCCCTTCATTCACGTGCTGACACATGCAAACAGGGATACAGGTGCCCCTTCATTCACGTGCTGACACATGCAAACAGGGATACAGGTGCCCCTTCATTCATGTGCTGACACATGCAAACAGGGATACAGGTGCCCCTTCATTCAAGAGCTGACACATGCAAACAGGGATACAGGTGCCCCTTCATTCACGTGCTGACACATGCAAACATGGATACATGCACTACACATGAAACCTTGCACTGAGCCACAACCCTGTTCTTAAAAAAGAATACAGTTTGAGGCAATTCATAAAAGGAATGCAATTCCATTGCTGACTACTTCAAGCTGTAAACCAGGGTGTGAGGCACAATCCTCGAGGGCACAGGGCCTTCTGTCTTTCCTTCTAACAGGTACAATGAGATAATGAACTACTCCAGGGTCTGGATGGAAGATTCATTGGTTCAATTAAACAATTTAGAACAGGGTTGGAACGAAAACCAGGAGAAGAAGAGACAACTTTGGACACTCTTGTAGTAAGGAGTGGATTCCTTGTAACTGAAAAACAGCCAAAAAATCCAGCTGTGACTTATCTGGGTTTTATTATCTGTTGATCCAAAAATTTTAATAATAGTCTTTCTTGATCTATGTTGATACATTAAGCTAAAATCAAAGCATCAGGGTCTGTGCATTTGCAGCGCTCAGCACTTTATCACGTTACCTCCAGTGAATTGTCTAACGGCACAGCGTTGGACGCCGCTCTTGATCCCCATGATGTTTGACTTCTTTCCTGGTTTAATTCCAGGTTGGCCTGGTGATCAGGAGTCAGCAGTGCTTCCCTCCACGAGCAGTCTGGCACACAGACTACAAGCTGCTCTGTGAGAACGGCACCTACATCGGCGAATAGGACGACACAGAGACATGAGGTTCATCGTCACAGCACTGTCAGTGCGATTATGAGGTTCATTGTCACAGCACTGTCAGTGCGATTATGAGGTTCATCGTCACAGCACTGTCAGTGCAATTATGAGGTTCATCGTCACAGAACTGTCAGTGCGATTATGAGGTTCATCGTCACAGCACTGTCAGTGCAATTGTCTCTTGTGTTGTATTTTGATGAAACATTTTTGCAGGGCTCCACACTCTTCAGCTTTCCCCCATTCCTGATCGGTCTATCTGCAAGGCATGAGCCTTGCTTTCTGCTTCCAGATTAGTCTGGAAAGCTCTTTGTGCCCCAAATGCAATAGCCCAAGTAAATGTATCCCTGTCTGCTTGACCACCCTTTCATTTCAAGCACTCGATTATACCACAGCTTGTCTCTGAATCTACTGATTTGTGATTTTGTTTATTTTGTGAAAACAATAAAAGATGAATGTTAAAAAAAAAATGTATTTTTGTAAATGTCTCTACTTAGCTTGATAGTGAAATAATGATTGGTCAGGCATTGTATCTGCTTCCTATTCTAGAAAAGTCATGAGGCACCATGATCTTAATGCACTGTGACCTGTAATTAGGAAGCACAACAAAGGCCATACAACTATTGTTCTGCAAGCAAGTCTGGAACCAGCTAAAGAAACTTATAACAGCTAGGGTTCTCCAAGCAAGTCTGGAACCAGGTAAAGACATTTATAACAGCTAGGGTTCTCCAAGCAAGTCTGGAACCAGGTAAAGACATTTATAACAGCTAGGGTTCTCCAAGCAAGTCTGGAACCAGGTAAAGACATTTATAGAGATGCAACTGGAGACAAAGAAGCGCTCAGATTGATTGCCTACACTATGGCATTTGAAGTTCTGTAGCTGTTAAATTCCTCTTGCTGGTTCACACACATAGACCTCAATGCTTGTACAAACAGGGGCTTGTAAAGGTAGCATGTTCTCACATCACAGGGCTATGGCGTCAGGACATACATTTGTCGTATATCTTTTTTGTTATCTATGTGCCCTGTCTGGCACACGTCCTTCCCTTGAGGTTTGGGATTCCCCTGAAGGAGGGGATGTGAGTTCTTGGTTAGGTCGAAGTGTAATCTATCTGGGAGCTGGCTGGGGCAGGAAAGGAGTAAGAGTTTGCAAAACTGTTAGTGGAAGTGGACACCCTCTGCAGGCTGAGCAAGTCACTTGCATAATGAGACCACGCACAGAGCTGACCTCACAATGGAAAGTACTCTGTGGGGGTGTCTGCCTTGCATCACAAGCGCACAAGAATGATAATAATGAATTTTATCACCTAACCACGTCCAGATCTTTATCTCAATGAGAGGAAGCATACTATCTAAGCATCTTTTTAAAAAGGGCTGCAATTGTTCCTGTTCAGTTATATATTCATCGGTAAGGCCTCCTTCCTGCTCGACAGCCGCTGCTGTGGCTGCACATTTTCACAGGGCTAGAGGCGAGGAGAGAAGCGATTGAAAGTGCGGCTGCAGAGTTCGCCTCGTGCCTCAGCTCGCTCCAGCTCAGCTCAGCACCCCGATGCTGCCAGCCTGCCAGGGATGGGTTCCTCTGCCATTGGGCTGGCTGTGAACTGGCTGGACTGGAAGCGCTGGTTTCTGCTGTTCAGCAACAGCGACTTGAACACGGGCTACCAGTTACTGTCTCTGCTGCTCCTGCCCCTGCTCCTCTTTCTGTTACAAACAGGTGAGTGTGATAAAAAACCAAACTGCACAAGACGGAACAGTTTTGATCATATTTAGTTTGAAAGATTCACTGATTTTGAATGTATGTTTGGAACTGTGTATACCGCCTTCTGCAACCATGTAATAATGTGAGACCGGAAATAAACACGTATTTAAATAGTCACTACATTGTAACTACATTGTAACTACATTGTAACTACATTGCAACTCACCAGAAAAAAATAGCAAGACAGAAGAGTTTGGATTACATCTCAAAAGGGTTATTCCAGCCTTTAATTACACCGCTCCCATTATTTGACTTTGTTTTTCCTAGTTTTGTAAAACTAGACACAATAGGAGTTAATTGTAGACTGGAGTAAACATGTCACTGTGGCTAGTAATGAAGGCTCTATGTGGAATCGTTGCTAAGAGATAAATAAAATTATATTGTAGATGTTTGTAAGTGTTTTCTTAAGTGAACAAAGAAGACCCAGCTATAAAAAGGGGCGACCTATTTGTCAAGTCGATTTGGTTCCTCTTTTGAATCAGATATTTGTAAATAATTAATATTATTACTAACAATCTCAATTTGTTTTATATATATTTTTGCTGTAGGTTTCTAGTTTCTCACTAATGTATGCTATAAAAATAAATGCCTCTATGATCGTTATTTTAAATTGCTGTTTTTTAAAGGAATGCTGTTAAAGGGACCATACGGCCAAAAGTCTAGCATCACCTAGAATTTTAGGGTTGAGACATAATGTGACCCTATTTTAGGTCTTTCATTGAACACCATGTAGTCAACAAAACTACAAAATCATTTTGCAAAAGTCAACCGGAAGCCATAGCAGTAGTGCAGTATTTCATGCTTGATTTTGAAATGCCACACTTCAATTTTTATCAGTTTTTCGTTAAGTATGTGGAAAACTACAAAACGGTGTGTAATTCAATATGTTAACGTAACATCATTCAGCAGGTTTCATTCGACTTTATGAATCCAAATCAGTTCATTCTAGAGGGTGATGCAACACTTGGCCATAGCTGTAGATCACTTGCACAGAAATGTGCAAATTCTATTCAAATAATGTCACTGCAAATGCAATGACAAAATTTGCAAAGCAGTCATGTGATAACTGTTGAAATAATTTCTAGTTATGTGTAAAGGTATGATGATGCATTAATGTATCTGGTTACTCATTTCATTGTGCCAGCACACATTTAGACTGCTTTGTTCTTCACCATACCTCAAGGAAATGGCTGCAACCTAACAGTAAACATTTTTGCCGCCAAGGCGTTTGCCAATTAAAAATAAAAGGTAGTGCTACGGTATTGAAGAATCATATCACACAGATCCATGCCGTTTAGCAAAGCAAGAAATACTACAAACTGACCAACTGTTGGAACAATGTGCTTGGTAAACCCTCGTTTGCATACAATTGCATAGGACTGAAAGGAACCCAGGAAATATGTTTGAGAACTCCTTGAAATGAAGTCCCATAATAGCTCAGCGAGGGAGGTGAGTCTCAGAGAGTTTGGTGATTTCTTCTGCTATGTTTCCTCTGAGCTCAGCCTGCTTGAGAGGCTGGAGAGGATTGTGAAATCGCTCCATCATCGACCCAGTTCCACAAAAGACGTTTAAGTATAACAAAGGGTGGCTTTGCTTCACCTCCTCTCACGACCATGGTGTTCCTCTGGATTGAATGTGTTATCTTCAGTTAAGAGCTGGTCTGGGTAGGGTACGCTCGTAGGCATTTTACCCGCTGCAAGCTGCAAGAACAAAGCACAGGATGTGAATTAGTTTCAAATAACCCAGATGCCAGTGCCTGCAGATGTGCCACATTGATAAAATGCCAATATTGACGTATCACATGTGTACCAGTGTACTGTACTGGGATTGCAATGGAGTCCCAAGGGCTGGTCCGCTGTCCTGTACACAGTGATCTTTCTCTGCCTACATGCACAGTAGACATCAACATTTTCTTTCTATGCTGACTATCACATGATAACAGTTTATTACAATATAGCGCTGTTACGTCTTGTTGAGGGTTCTGCTACGTGCTTCGACACAATCTGTAAACGTGTTATTATTATTGCTTTTAACAGTCACATCTTTAAAACTTTTTTTTCCCCAGTGTTATTGTTGGTACCATAAGGGCTGTAAACCCCAAACCTTTGAATGTGACTTTGATATTTCCTTGCAGGACATTTGAAAATGAAGTCTCTTTGTACCTCTAATGTTTTTCAGCCTCAGCTGATACTTCACAGGAGTTTTATACAGCACTAAACCAGGATGCCATGCTGACTGTAAACTTCACCAGCAACTCCCAGTGTGATGTTTTCTGGAGAAAGACCAGTAAAGCAGACAACTCAAGTGAAAAGATGATCTACAAGCACCTGAAGAATATGTCAAAGGGTAATTTTCTGGGACAGTACTCCACAAGAGCACACTACTACTCCCACAACAACACCTTGGTGTTAAACAGTGTGACTGGAGAGGATGAGGGGGCATATAAAGTGACCCAGGAGTGTGGTGGTGATGGTGTAATTTCAGCAAGGATGATCCAGCTGTCTCTGATGTGTAAGTCCAATATCTTTAGGTTTGGTTATTTTGCATCTAAATTAGAATAATCAGGATCTTTTAAGATCTGCTGTGAGTTTTGGGATCAGTTGGGAGCAGCTGAATTAGGAACTGGAGGAGCACTGATGGTCTGACTAGCCTGCTCTCGCTCGTAAATAGTCTTCTGCCCTTTTCTTAAGAATCGGTTAACATGGGATCAATCAGTTTTTAAAATGTAGCAACATTTATACGTGTACAACAGGCTCATTCTCCCAATCCCATTCTCATCTGTACTGCCCTCTTGCTTAGCTAAAGAATATGATCTTCGTCTGCTGTGATCCATTATAACCCGTCTTGCTCTCCTTGCCTCTCCAGCCCCTCTCTCAGAGCCCTTCATTTCAGTCTCTATACACAACACCTCGCACTCTGTGCTGCTGAACCTGAGCTGTGAGGTCACAGAGGGAACGCAGCCCTCCTATTGGTGGCAGAAGGATGGCAAGCCCCTCCCCCAGGATGGCAGGCACTTTGTGTCGGAGCAGAACTCGTCTCTGGAGGTGAGGAACATGACGGAGCGAGACTGCGTCACCTACACCTGCGTGAGCCGGAACAGGCTGGGCAGCAGGGAGGCACAGCGGGGCATCACAGGTGAGAGGCTCCTGTCAAACCCTAACCCTTATCCACATGGACTTCTACATGCTATTCAAAAGTCTGATCTAAATACTGGCATCCTTAAGCAGAGCCCTGATTTGGGTATAAAGGATTTGAAAACAGACCCCTCTTTCTATTGCTCCCCAGCTATGGACAGCCCTGCCTGCATCTCCCCTGGGTCTGCAGGCTCCCTCACCCCGGCTTCGCTTCTGTCAATAGCAGCTGCAGTGCTGTGTGCGGCAGGACTGTGCATCCTCGTTTATTGCACCAAGAGGCATTATCAGGGTAAGACTCTGGGGCAGCCGAGCGGCAAAAAACACCTGCTTTATTAAGCATTTATCTTCTATGATACTTTTGTTTGTTTGAAACAAAAAAATACAAAATATGATTTTCTTTTCTTTTTCGCAAGGTAGAAATCCGGACATGGTTCAGAGGTAAGCCTCTATTAACATTTATTTAAAAATAAATAAATAAATCTACTGTATATGGGGGAGGGGGTGTTGTATAAGTACTAAGTACAATATTTTGTAGCTATTGATAGCTAGCTCTTCACTTGACTTGGATTTTAAAGCGCGCTGTCATATTGATTGTTGAATAAAGGAATACATTTCCTCTTGTCATGCTCAGATTTAGAACAGACCTGTCTGACCCTGATAGCTTATCACTGACTCTGCTCATTAACTGTCCTAAACTCTACAGATCGCTGGAGAAATCCAAGGAACAGCGTGGAGCAAAGCAGCCTGGGTAAGAACAGAGTCTCACTGGCCTCTTCATATCAGTCAACGTGGAGAGATTTATTTTGGGGATCAATCCTGTTCCTTTGCTTGTAACATCAGGACATGATTCTCAGTTGCACATTGGGTTAGGGATCTGTTATAAACCAGCAGCAGTGCAGCTTTAACTGTGTTGTAAATAATAATGTGCATTTAATAGTGATATTAGCAGGCTATTTTACATGTTTCTTGTATTTTAAACATTCAATGAAATAATGCTCAGTTGTGATTTTTCCTCACTTCTAAAAGACAGGGGAAGCAGACAAGAATCTCCATACGATATGCCAGGTGCGCTTTGTAGAGTCTGTCTGTCTGTCTGCCTGCCTGCCTGTCTGTCTGTCTGTCTGTCTGTCTGTCTGTCTGTCTGTCTGCTGTCTGTCTGCCTGCCTGCCTGTCTGTCTGTCTGTCTATCTGCCTGCCTGTCTGTCCGTCTGTCTGTCTGTTTGTCTCTGCCTGCCTGCCTGCCTGTCTGTCTGTCTGTCTGTCTGGTCCTGCTGTTTACACATCTATCTGCCCATGTGCATGTCAGCTGTCTAATGTCTAAATCTCATCTCTCTATTACAGATGAAGAGTTCCTTAATGAAGAAAACATGCAGGTAATTTTCAGACTGAATTGAAGAGCAACTCAGTAGAGTATTAAATATCAAGCTGTCTTGGTGAATTGCAGTTGATGGCTGTTTTCAGCTGATGGCTGTTTTCAGCTGATGGCTGTTTTCAGCTGATGGCTGTTTTCAGCTGATGGCTGTTTTCAGTTGATGGCTGTTTTCAGTTGATGGCTGTTTTCAGCTGATGTCTGTTTTCAGCTGATGGCTGTTTTCAGCTGATGACTGTTTTCAGCTGATGGCTGTTTTCAGTTGATGGCTGTTTTCAGCTGATGGCTGTTTTCAGTTGATGGCTGTTTTCAGTTGATGGCTGTTTTCAGCTGATGGCTGTTTTCAGTTGATGGCTGTTTTCAGCTGATGGCTGTTTTCAGTTGATGGCTGTTTTACAGATGTGAATGAATGGGGTTGGGGCAGTTTTATTTCCCCTGTGAGAAAGGAGCTTGTTAATTGATGCTTGTTAACAGGGGTTAAATAATATATTTTCCCTTTTCCAACCTTGTTCTAAATAATTTAATTGAACCAATTAAACCTCCAGCCAGACCCTGAAGTAGTTCATTATCTCATCATACCTGTTAAACCTCGAGTTGAATGGCCTTCCAGGACTGTGATTGGACCCCCTTGTCTTCACTAATGTGTTCCTCTTCTTGCTGCTCAGATTCTCTTGGTATATTATATTGTCTGTGAGTCTGTTAAGAACCTGTGATGTGTGTAATCTTCAGGCTGCTGCCTCCCCCTCCGGTAAGAAGGTCCAGTATGTCTACATCGATTTCCTTCCCAACAGAGGGAGCAGCCGCAGGCAGGCCGAGGAAGAGGACGACAATGGATACTCCACCATCAACCCCCGGGCTATCCAGGAGGACCCTGACATGAGAGAACTAAACACTGACCTCGAAGAACAAGGGGATCTAACCACTCCATAGCTATGCTGCAGAGGACTGTGAACCCTGGCACTGAACTGAGGGATCTAACCACTCCATAGCTGTGCTGCAGAGGACTGTGAACCCTGGCACTGAACTGAGGGATCTAACCACTCCATAGCTGTGCTGCAGAGGACTGTGAACCCTGGCACTGAACTGAGGGATCTAACCACTCCATAGCTGTGCTGCAGAGGACTGTGAACCCTGGCACTGAACTGAGGGATCTAACCACTCCATAGCTGTGCTGCAGAGGACTGTGAACCCTGGCACTGAACTGAGGGATCTAACCACTCCATAGCTGTGCTGCAGAGGACTGTGAACCCTGGCACTGAACTGAGGGATCTAACCACTCCATAGCTGTGCTGCAGAGGACTGTGAACCCTGGCACTGAATTGCAAGCGTCTAACCATTCAAATCTTTTTTCATTTTTTAGTATATTGTTTTTGTACATATTTTGTATCAAATAAAAAATAAATCCTGTCTGGTAAATCTGCTTCAGTCTTACATGCAATACTGTGAGGTCATGTATAGTGTTTTATATACTGTAGTTAAAAGGGCCACCTGTTGATAAGGACCCTTCTTCTGAAACCCCAGACTGTTTAATTGTCTGTAAGATCTTTATTGCCTGCTTTATTTTGCAGTGAGTTTGATTTATTCTATTGGTGTTTGTTCTCTAGGCGTTCAGCACCACAGAGCGGACTAATACAGTAATCCCACAATAAAGAACACTGGCACATCATTGCTATTCAAGCATGTGAATCCCTGGTCTACAGCAATCTCCAGTCTACAGCACCCACTGTTTGCTAATGGCTGAGAACACTGCAGAGCAGAGCTGAAACAGAGCTCTGGGAGCAGGTGCTGTTCACACCGACCAGTTCCAGAAGCACATCTGTACTCAACTCGTACAGCTGTGTACCCTCTCAGCCAATCCGAGTGGAGGGCTTTCTCAATTATTATTATTCTTTTAGACCAGGGGTTCTATGACCACTTGCATGTTTAATGCACATCATTTTGTTTTATAAGAGACATGTCTTCTCGTGCTTCTCATGACCCAGTATCTCTCTGTTATTTAGGATTCTCCTTTTCCTAGGTTTTCAGTCGGGGGCCCCTTCTTAAGATAGTTTTTAAAAAAAGGATTCACAAAAAAGGCGCAGCGCTCATCAACCGTTGGTGAGGTTGACCGCACTCTCTCAGGCAAAGTGCCAGAAATGTATTTAATCATTTCAACTTCACCAAACAAAGACAATGACTTTTCTAGCATTTTTCTCTCAAACAGGAAAGTATAAGAACCTCTGTTATTTAGCACAGTAGCCAGATACTCCCGTGTGGTCAGTCAGCGCTGCAGACCCTGCTTTCCCTGATGTCATGTGTGGTCAGCCTGCGGTCAGCGTGCTGTCGAGTGTACTCTGTGAGCTGTTTCCTGCAGTCACTGCAGTCAGGCGAGCAGGGCAGGGTGCTGCAGAGAGTCTGGGAGCTCTGAAGTCTTGGAGTCCTGTACTCTGAGTAACAGCAGCTCGGGAGCTCATCCATCTCAGCAATCCTGCAGGAAAAGAGGCTCCTCTCTCTGGGAGCATGGCACTGCTGGGCTGGGGCTGCATCATCTGCTTTCTAGCTGCTGCAGGTAAGCTGCTAATCAGATTGTTGCACTTGAAAGAAAAACCGGATCAGGCTTTTGCAACAGAGCACAGCTTGCCTCGCTTTTTTTTTTTTTTTCAAAGCAAAATTCGTTCATGTTTCACAACTTCAAGATAACACTTCTGGTGTGTGAGTAGAAGAGCTTAAATGAACTTTCCATGCTTGTCTGGCTCTGAAACATTAGCACAGGAGGAATATATATATATATATATATATATATATATATATATATAGATAGAGAGAGAGAGAGAGAGAGAGAGAGAGAGAGAGAGAGAGAGAGAGAGAGAGAGAGAGAGAGAGAGAGAGAGAGAGAGAGAGAGAGAGAGAGAGAGAGAGAGAGAGAGAGAGATTTAAAGCTGCGTGGTTAGATAGTGTAATACAGTGCCTACAGCGCTGAGCAGTACTACACACTGGCACATATTCTAGGTATTCTGAGAACGTCAGCGGGCTTGGAAATAGCTGTCTATAAAAGGACTTTTGTGAGCTGAGTGCTGCTGCAGGTTGAACTGAAACCTGCAAGAACTCATCTCGCTCCTGAACTGTGCCTGACATCACACAGGGCTGTGTAGCAAAGGGAACAGGATCAAAGCCACAGTTATCTATGAATTGAGTGAAAAGGTCACAGGTGGATCAAGCCTCAAGGAGCATAGAAGAATAGAAGAATGTGCTTCCATTGATTGATTAGTTTATCTCTAGCTTTGAACTATTGATCTTTTTTATTATTAATTGTTCAAAGAAACGTGGTGCAAAGCTTAGTAAAAACAGACTCCCCTTACTGCATCAAAAATCACAGAAATGTGTCTGGGATCATTTTATCTTTGTATAATGGCCACTAGCTCTGTTCCCATGGTGATCTTTTGCCACTGATCCTCTTTTTGTCTTTGTCTATTGGTAGCTAATAACATGACCACAAAATCGAGCCTGTAATATCTGGGCGCTCTGTTCACAGGTACAATAGCAAAAGCCGCTCAGGCGATGGTGTGGAGCACAGTGATGCACGGGATTCTGGGCCGGTCAGTCCTCCTGTCCGTCTCACTCAACTCAACTCAGCTACAGTCAATGAAATGGTCAGTGAAGAAGGAGGACTCCAAAACAGTAAGGATTTTAACAGCTGTAAATAAAACCCAGCCACAAATAACACCCCCGTTCCTTCAACGTGTGGAGCTCCTGAAGAATGGCTCGATGCTCCTGAGAAACGTGACCGGCTCAGATCAAGGGGTTTATACTGTGACAGTAACAGACTGGGATGGGACAGAAGAAACGGAGACCATCACCCTGACAGTGAGCGGTAAGCGAGTTTAAACCTAAATAGAAGTTGACTGGTGGCTGGAGGAACGACTGCTGGAATCAGGTTTATGGGTGAATTGAAACAGTGCCTCTATACTCTAACGACTAGACTACACTCTTCCCTTTCTGTCACATGTCACAGAGGCGTATAAAGAATTTAGCCTAATTCTTCATTATTAAAACATAGACATACTAAAAGAAGCTTCATAAATGACTCTTTGGGTAGGTGCAGTCTACATAAAGACCCTTGTTCTCCAGCCCCCCTCTCAGAGCCCTTCATTTCAGTTTCTATACACAACACCTCGCACTCTGTGCTGCTGAACCTGAGCTGTGAGGTCACAGAGGGAACGCAGCCCTCCTATTGGTGGCTGAAGGATGGCAAGCCCCTCCCCCAGGACGGCAGGCACTTTGTGTCGGAGCAGAACTCGTCTCTGGAGGTGAGGAACGTGACGGAGCGAGACTGCGTCACCTACACCTGCGTGAGCCGGAACAGGCTGGGTAGCAGGGAGGCACAGCGGGGCATCACAGGTGAGAGGCTCCTGTCACACCCTATAGTATTTATTTAAAGCACTGCTGCTTTCAAATCCTGAGCAAGGCAGTCCAATAAAACAATTCATATCCAAGCGTGTCCATGAGATGGCGACAGGAGAAGTGATGTCCGAACAGCAGGCAGCACTGATAATGTCTTTTCAAGTGCATTCATTATATACGTTTATCAGTGTGCTGCAGGTGCGTGTGTGCGTGAGCATGTGCATGTGCATGTGTGCGTGTGCATAATTTCTCTCTTTGACATGTTGTCTTCCTCAGCTAAAGACACCACTGCCTGTCTCCCTGCATGGTCACTCTCTCAGGCTCAAGTTCTGTCAGTAGCAGCTGCAGTGCTGTGTGTGGCAGGGCTGTGCATCATCCTCTACTGCACCAAGAAGCATTATCAGGGTAAGACCCGGGGGCAGGGGAACTGAGATAAAAGGCAACAAAATAATGTTTTATCCAAATCACCTGTACTGTCTATTAGAAATGCATGCATAGCATGGAGAAGAGCTGTTTAGTGTAGCTAAGCACTACAAAGAGCGACCGAAGTAGACCATACTTTAGAAATCAAATATTGTTATAAAATAACATAATTACTGAACATCAAAAAATTATATATATATATATTTTCACAGCATATACCCAGAAACACATCCAATGAAGAAATCAAATCACGCACATCTAGATATTTAATTTAATGTAAGCAACCCTAACATCTGTGTCAACAATCTGCAGTTAACTACACTGTTACATTATACAGTTTCCATGAATGAGTATCGGGTCATTTCACTAGGTGCTGAATCACCACGACAGGTTTTATTGATTGATTTATTGATTGATTTATTGATTTATTTCTGATTGTTGAATTCTAATGATATTTCTCTCCTTGCCTTCCTGCAAGACAGAAATCTGGCATTGGATCGGAGGTAAGCCTGCTTTTGTATATCTAAAGATAACCTTGTAATTGAATGAATTGAAAGATAATATTGTTATTGAACGAATTTCGTGGAATAACTGGGCTCTTTTGGACTGTGGAATATGGGTGTGAATGACAGCAAGCACTGGTAAAATATGAATCGGTTATTTACATAAATAAACCACTACGCTAGGGGGGCGTGCAAATTTTAAAACTTTGTGTTCTGTCCTGCACAGGGGTGCAAGAGGAAAGGGAGCCGGAGGAGACAAACAGACGAGGTACCTGTCACCCTAAAGTCTTCACCTTCATTCAAGTGTACAATGATAAAAAAAATATATAGAGCACAGTGAAGCACAGAGCAACTAGCATGCATTATTACCATGGGAGACTCTGAAACTAAACAAGAAGCCTAGCTATACTGTAGCTACACTGTTCTTACACGGCTGATTGCATCAACCACGCTGTCATGGAATATATTACAAGCTATTGAAGCTGTTATCTTTGTGTGGGCCATGCTTCTGGGCAGTCGATTCCCCCACGCGATTCCTCTCGTAAACAGCTGCATGAAAACGACGCGCATTGCAAAGACACTGCAAACACTTCTGCTTGTGGGTTTGTTAGCCCTTGCCAGAGTCTGTAGACCTGCATGGTCTCAGTTGAGGCTGCCTGGTTATCGTAACTCTATCAGGAAATTATGCTGTTTTTGGTTCTGACTGTTCTTTGCTTTTTCTTGTACAGGTATCAGAATCAGAAGAGATTATCAGCTCGATACACTAGGTATGTGGGTCTGTGTTTCTTCAGTCGCTCTACCCTAGGGCCTGTTTCTTCCTAACCATGGCTGAATCTCTCACCTCTATAGTCACTTCTGAAATCACACTCTGTAATGAGTAAGGTATATCTCTCCCCAATGCAAGGTGAGAGAAGCACAGATCTGAAATCACACTCTGTAATGAGTAAGGTATATCTCTCCCCAATGCAAGGTGAGAGAAGCACAGATCTGAAATCACACTCTGTAATGAGTAAGGTACATCTCTCTGCAATTGCAAGGTGAGAGAAGCACAGATCTGAAATCACACTCTATAATGAGTAAGGTATATCTCTCCCCAATGCAAGGTGAGAGAAGCACAGATCTGAAATCACACTCTGTAATGAGTAAGGTATATCTCTCCCCAATGCAAGGTGAGAGAAGCACAGATCTGAAATCACACTCTGTAATGAGTAAGGTACATCTCTCCGCAATGCAAGGTGAGAGAAGCACAGATCTGAAATCACACTCTGTAATGAGTAAGGTACATCTCTCTGCAATTCAAGGTGAGAGAAGCACAGATCTGAAATCACACTCTGTAATGAATAAGGTACATCTCTCTGCAATGCAAGGTGAGAGAAGCACAGATCTGAAACATTTGGCTTGTGCAGTCTGACATCCTGTTCATTGCAACACTTTTTGTTTGTTGTAAATGACACCTGTGATATAAACCGTATCAAAATGTCATAGTTACGCAATCGCAGCCGAGCAACTGAGCAACCAGGCAACCATGCAACCGAGCGGCACATTTTAACAAACTAACGTCCCTGACCTGAAAAGACAGGCAGACAGACTAGATCCATTATGAACACAACAGTGTATAATACCAGTCTTATTGCTTTGAATGTGTATAGGTTGTGTGTAATCTATGGATACCTACACTGTTACTGCAGCATCTTAAATCCAATCTCCTTTTTCTCCCACAGAGGAAAACCTGTACAATGAGGAGGGAGGTGCCCAGGTAATGCAATGCATTTCAAGTTAAACTGAATTCCCTCTTGAGTGCAGAGCAGTTTTGAATGCTCATGGTTAAGTGTAACACACACACACACACACACACACAGTGTCATTAAGTGTAACACACACACACACAGTGTCATGTGAGATTAGTGCTGGACGGCTCAGCGGTTCATTGGTCTAACGCAGCGTGGAAACCGTAGTGCATTGCTGCTCTGAAATGGTCTGAAACGATGAAAAATATTTAATAAAATATTATAACCAGAAACTTACAGAGACCCTTTTCTTATCTGAATCAAACACCAAGCTGCAAACACGTCAGTTTCAGGATGTGTTATACAGAATCAATAACCCCTCTATAAATGTGTTATAAAGGTTGTTATAAACACAGACCGCTATAGCAACACAGTCTTATAACAGCTGTAACCATGGCATTGTAAGAAGCGTACTGATGACTTTATATCATATTATAAACGTATGCAATAATAGCTCTAATGACACGTTAATAGATGATTAGTCACTGGGGAGTCATACTAAAGCATCATTTGTCCTTCAGGATGGTGTTGTGGACAGTGTAGGGGCAATGGTCCCATACACTTACATGGATTTCCTTCCAGCTGGGATCTGCAGAGACCAGACGGCAGAGGAAAGCATGTACTCCACCATCGAAGACACTGCATCACAGGCAGAGGGCTCCCTCACACACACACACACACGGAGCAATCACACAGTAACAGTGGAAGCTGTTCGTCGAGGACATTCTAAAGAGGTTCAGTTCTATTAGCAAGTCTTTATGGGCTCCCCGGAGTGGCACAGCCGGGTGGTGAGTCGTACAGTCAGGGGAGCGCAGGTTCCTGGCTGTTCGAAGTCGACAGTCTTCACTGGGTATTTTGCAGGGAGTGTCGCTTTGGGTCTGGTGCTCCTGTGGGTTAGGGAGACAAAACCGGAAGGGACTGTTTCTCCTCATCGCTCTACAGCGCACCCTGTTGGCCAGGAGCCCAGTGAGCTCAGGCAGACACCTGCATGTTGGGGATCGGAGGACACCCACCGAACCTTCACTTCTCCTCAGCTGTGTGGGGGGATTGCTGTGACAAGGGGAAAAATAACAAGACATTCAAAACTGGGGAGAAAATCAATCATGGATGAATTTATTGGTCACACTAAATCAAATTTAAAAAGTCTTTATGCCGTGAGTCGTGATGCTAAAAATAAATTATGATTTATATAATTATTTTGTCTCTTTGCTTATTTTTTAATTATAGGATATGTAAATTTAAAATAAGAACCAGCACTGCAGATATTTCCTGTGAGAAAGTATGAAGCCAGCTTTCTGTGAGTGAAAGCAGTGCACACAGAGCACCTACACAGGAGTGGTGAGAGATCTCTCTACACGAGGTGCTAGAATATCTCCAGGGTGCTGAATACACCTCTGCTTGCTCAATGAGTCTGGATGGCATGACATTGATTACAACACCCCATTGCTTCTGTAGTGTACATTTGCTGTGCATATGAAATCAGACCACTGGAATATCTTGGAAAATTGTCAATATAGGCAAATTAGCGTGTGTCAAATTTAAATTGACTTTAATAGGACATGCGTGCAATTAATCAAAAATAGTAAGAGAAAAGGAACACATACCCACAAATGATAAAATGTATGAGACTTTTTAGAAGTTGTTTAATGTGACTAATTGAAGCAGAACGTGGTGTAACATTTTCACACGTTCTTTCTATAACTGATCGAAATATTGAAATCCTCACACCCTGGGGTTTTCCTGCAGGTGGGTATAGAAAGGATATAAATGACAAAGCATGCAGTGTGTGCCAATGCATTTGCACGTTACTGTAGACCACCTAGAGTGTCTGTCTGCTGTCCTACCCGGGGGGGGGCTCTGTAGCTGTAAGGCTGACTAAATGCAGGGCTAGCGATGAAGGAGAGCTAGTCCCTCGTACGTCTCCTGTGGTTTCTGTGGGTGTGAAGAGCTTTCACACTTTAATCTCACAGCTCCATGAGCAGAGTTTCCTGTGAGCATTGCAGAGGATGGAAAGACAGCTCAGCACATGGCAAACCTCGCTGCTCTTATATAAAACTACTTCTGTGCACAGATATACAGAGGACCCAATTCACAAAGCTTTTAATTTCATTTAGAGATTGATATAGTCACTTGACTGCTGTTCTAGAGTGGAAGTAGATATCATATCAGTATTTTAATAATGCACCGCACTGGGTAAGAGTCAGTCCCAGCACTGGTGGTGTAAATGAGGTAGGGATGGATATCAGAGCTGTGACTGCTTTCTGTTTTGTACAGTGGTTAAGATCTGGTGCTGATCTTGGAGTTGGGGTCCAGCCTTCTCCTGTGAATCGTGTTGCCACTCCTCGCCCTGTCAGTCTCTCCCGAGTCTGTGTACGAAGCTGCTGGTACTGGTACAAGCCAGTGAGCTTCATGCCTTGCAAACGTTCCCGCGAGCCATCACGCTTGTAGAAACGACCAGTGTGTAACATGCCACCGTATTTAATCAATCACAGAAGCTTTTCATTTTTGCACTACTTGTTTTCTGGGCTTCATTTTATATATTTAAAAGATAAAAATAAATTGATGACAAACACTTTTATTAAAAATGTGAATGATGTCAAATGAAATGAGTACGCGTAGGCAGGAAGTTTCCTGTGCGTGCCGAGTAACATCAGGAGCGGGACGCCCTGACCCAATTTTTTTTTTTTTTTTTTTTTTTTTTTGAATACTTGTTTCTGACGAAGTAAAATCTATAAACTGGAGATAAAAATAAATTGATGACAAACACTTTTATTAAAAATGTGAATGATGTCAAATGAAATGAGTACGCGTAGGCAGGAAGTTTCCTGTGCGTGCCGAGTAACATCAGGAGCGGGACGCCCTGACCCAATTTCAACAAGCAAAGAAATAACAACTTAAGAGCAGTTAGGAAAAAAAAAGACAGACCTAAGCATACGTGTGAATACACAGCATGAAAACTTCAATATTCCTTGAGCTTGGACTGGAAAATTAGCCGATAGTTACTGTAATTCCTTAAAAGGGGTTATAACTAATGAAATAATTCACTAAACATATATATAGTGATAAGATAGTAATACAATAGTAAACACATAGTAACAAGCACAGGACTAGACAGTTACCAAGGTAAACTCTTTGAATAGTAGTGTCTTTGAATGTTGAAACAGTTTTCATGACAGACAAAGCTTCAAAGAGTAAGTTTTGAGTAGGTGTCAACTGTCAATGAACGCTGCTGAGGCAGAACACTTGCATTGGCTGACAAGCGATGTGACATTTTCATACGGTGTGATTACAGCCATGCAAAGTGACAAAAAGCAAATAGGCCTTTTTTTATTTTGCCCTCCTTTCCTTCATCTCTCAAAACCCAGCCTGAGAAAACATGGCAGGCACAATTTACCAAATGTACCAAATTTATTTTCTTTTAGTTCTGTGCCCACTGAAGACAGCCAATGACATAGTCTTTCTCACTAAGCTTATCTGTTGTCAGCAGGTGCAATTTCCTGCAGTCAGGTTGCTGCAGAGAGTCTGGGAGCTCTGAAGTCTTGGAGTCCTGTACTCTGAGTAGCAGCAGCTCAGGAGCTCGTCCATCTCAGTAATCCTGCAGGAAAAGAGGCTCCTCTCTCTGGGAGCATGGCACTGCTGGGCTGGGGCTGCATCATCTGCTTTCTAGCTGCTGCAGGTAAGAGAACTGTTTATTGTCTGTTATATTAAAAACATATGTTTATAATTACAAAAATGTGCAGTGCACAGTTTAGTAAATGCTCTTCAGGGTCATTAAGTTGCTTAAACAGTAGACAAAGTTTTGAAACCCTGCTCCTACCGATCGCAGCCTGATCAATATTTTGGAACCACACTGTTAAATTGTGTTTGTGCAATTGTAAACATGCTCAATACTACAGTAAAACTTATGTCAGGAACAAAAACAATAAGGGAGCTATTTTTTTAAAAATTTCTAGTACAAATCTAAAAGAAGGTTTTCTCTCTCAAGCTCTGTGTGCATCTGTTTTACCAATATACAAAGTTATTGAGCTAAAAAAGAAACAGAACTATGCCGTGTTTATTTTTTCACATGAGGTGTTGTTTTTTAGCTAAGGTCGGCTCACAATTCTTTAATTTGAACTTAAAATGAAAGGCATTGCAGATATCTGAAGTTAAAAATGTCAAGGGCACTGTCTCCACTGGCACAGAGGCTTCTTTGAGCCGATGCAGGGCCACGGAAAATATTGTGAAAGATTCTTCACGGGTCGTAGAATGCATTATAAAAACAAAGTAAAGAAGCGCTTATTGAACGAAGATCATTGTATATTTTTCACTGCTTCAGGGATAAGCTATGCTGCCCAACAGCCACCTAACTTTATAAGAATAAACACCATTCACGGGAGACACAGATGATTGAAAACAAAACTAATAATTAAAGAAATCTGCTCTGTGGATAGAGGCACCATAATTAAAAATATAACCCTAGGCTCATTCTCAGACGTATTAGAGGTGCCACTCTAAAATCATCCTCCTAGACACAACTCTCCGAAGGCTAACTGCGTTGGCCATATAAGAGAACCCTAAAGTACTGCCCAAGAATTAAAGTACACTGCAGCATATAGTATAGGAAACAGCATGCTAGTGTAGTATTGTCTATATGGATCATTAATGAAATGTATCTGATGTTTCTTCTCCACAGGTACAATAGCAGAAGCCGTTCAGGTGATGGTGTGGAGCACCGCGGTTCTGGGCCGGTCAGTCCTCCTGTCCACCTCACTCAACTCAACTCAGCTACAGTCAATGAAATGGTCAGTGAAGAAGGAGGACTCCAAAACAGTGAGGATTTTAACAGCTGAAAATAAAACTCAGCCACAAATAACACCCCCGTTCCTTCAACGTGTGGAGCTCCTGAAGAATGGCTCGATGCTCCTGAGAAACGTGACCGGCTCAGATCAAGGGGTTTATACTGTGACAGTAACAGACTGGGACGGGACAGAAGAAACAGAGACTATCACCCTGACAGTGAGCGGTAAGCGAGTCAATTCTCAGACTTAGACAGCTGGGATGTGTTTCAATATTCTAAACAGCAGGTAGATTTTATTAACAGCCCTATTAAACTCATTCATTAAAAGAAAGTTTGTTACTTGTGAAGAAGACAACAACAGCCTAGGATAGTCTTACATCAATGTAATTACATTTATCAGACTGACTTTAAATAACTTGGCAGGTAATGCTTCATGAGAAGGACTGTTGAATTTAAATGCTGTAGTAAAACACACACCGCTCCTTCTCTTAAGCATTCAAACCTGCGGATGAAGGGCGGTCTGTTTTAAATACCTGCGCTTTGAAAAGTGTGAGCCTCTTTGCCCTGCTTTCTTATTGTCTTGAGTGATGATAATAAGAGCTTTTTGAAGTATTGAAAGCTGGTGTTTCAACATCACAGCCAATAACAGCAGGATCAGCTCTTCAGTATCACCCTGTTTGCCTTCATTAGCAAACAAAACGTTTCTTGTGCGTGTCTCTGCAGCTGCAGTGGTGATCAACTCCCTCTCTGCCTCCCCTGATTCCCCCAGCATGGGAGACAACGTGACCCTGAGCTGCAGAGTCTCCGGGGGAACACAACGCAGTGTATCCTGGCTCAAGGACGGAGACCTCCTGCCCAATAAGACCCTGGCACACCTCTCCCTCCCGACGCTGGCACCCTCGCACTGTGGTCTCTACACCTGTCTGGCACAGGATGCCTTCAGCTCTGACCAGGCTGACTACCGCTTGACTGGTAAGACCCACACACACAGACATTTCTTATTTCGATTCTCTAAATGGCTGGATGTATAGAATGATGTTGTACCCCTCTTATATTCCTGTTTGTAGCCCCGGGATGTGAAAACCCTTTCTCTGCTTCGATTGCCCTGGTTGCCTGTGGAGTTGTGCTTGTTGTCATCGCTGCCCTGGGTACAAGATGCTGGTGTAAGATTCACCTGGGAGCCTGCTCTGGTGAGGATATTACTAATTACTGAACCGTTGAGGTGAAAAAGCAGGGGCAGTTTGAGCAGAGATGGAGTTAAGATTCTGGTTCTAACGGAAGGAGCTCATGTTTCTCTGTTTTCAATCTGATGGATGTCTGCTGATAGCACATCTACAGCAGAGGAGTGCAGCACGATTCATGTAACGGAATGCGGGGCATTGTTTCAGGCACTTCAAAAAGGCTTTTCCTTTTGCATAATATCACCATTCACTTTAAACGTTGGATATTGGATATGCATAGTGGTTTAACCAGGTAAGATATATATATATTTTTTAAATTAACAATTGTCATATTTTTATTCTAACTTTGTTTTATCAATATACTGGTAGTAACAGAATTTAGTTCACCGTTTCTGCATAACGTTAGTGTATAACTTAGTAATTACACACATCGTTGTGTATTTACAAAGTAATTACTACTGTATTACCGCTGCAATTACTGCATAATTATAGGGTGCTTTGATTTAATTTTACAGCCTCTCTTTAGCTGAGGGATCAATTTATAAAACACATATAAACATGTTAATAAAGAATGCTTACAAAATCAGACATTTATTAAAATGCAATTTTAATGACTCGTTACCAGTCTTAATGCCCTGTTATAACATAATCATAAGCGTTGTTATAACACCTCACTGACATTATATAAAACACTATAACATGTTAGAATAAATAATAAGGTATATAGGTTTTCCTTTATAACACATTTATAGAGGCATTGTTCATTTCATAACAGCTCCTTAAATTCACCTTATTCAGTATGAAGAGCCTTGAATTAACCAACAACACAGAGATCCAGCTGATCTCGACATTAGGGAAAAATCTGTTAAAAATAGCAATGAAAACCTTCAGAAATGTGTTACAGCTAGCGATATAGAACTATTATTAACCTGTCAGAGCAAAGCAATGTATTCAAAATGTTACAAATCTTTATTATCGATTACAGAAATCATCTCCCTGTTAACAAAGT
This sequence comes from Polyodon spathula, assembly GCF_017654505.1. Classification (NCBI taxonomy): domain Eukaryota; kingdom Metazoa; phylum Chordata; class Actinopteri; order Acipenseriformes; family Polyodontidae; genus Polyodon; species Polyodon spathula. The sequence goes on along the minus strand of NW_024472754.1, from coordinate 264,766 downwards.
GTTTCTAAAACTAAAACCACTATCACCAATTGAATAGGACGGGACACCTCACTGCCCAGTATTTTCTGTTATTTGTACAGGCATGGTCCTATGAGTAAACTGACTCAGAAATCTAGGTTTTTTATTATTGGAGTTGTATGATATGTTCGGTGTACTGGATTCAAAACGGATGCATTTCTTATTTCATTATAGCTTGAGACCATTCGTAAAATTGTACGTGCTGCAACACGGCAAAATCAAAACGCTCTCAGTATTGTTTTTATATGATTGCGATTTAACTTGAGACTATATATATATATATATATAATCATTATAATTTTTTTAAATTTCTCATCTTTGCATTTCTGTTTTTTTTTTTTTTTTTTAATCAATTTGAAGAAGATGTGTGTTATCACTGAGAATCTGTGTAACCTTGCAGGGCTCTGTGGTATTATATATATATATATATATAATGTGTGATAGTAAAACAGTATTTCAAACATGTGCTGCCGTTTTATCACAATCTGTAATTGTTACCAGCAAGAACATGTGAACTCTTTGAACATTCACACCTCCTCTAGATGAAATATGAAGTGCGTAGACTGGTAAATAACGAAGGTCTTGACTGAGCGCTTGTTAGCTTTGTTCATATACAGCAAGTTGCACAAGTGAAAATATTAGAAACTAAAACGAATCCTACATCTCTCAACAGAAAATCCAAGGGCAGGACAAGAAGTGGATGTGGTATATTTATTTATTTATTTATTTCATGTCATGTGTTTTGTTTATGTTTTAGACTTTTTGTTCATGCTATTTCAGTAACATTTTATATTAAGCGCCTTTAAATGTACAGCGATTCAACTGTTATAGCACATGTATTCACACAAGAATTACATTGTAATTACACACCACGTGTGCAAGTACAGTGAGTGTAGTTATAAAACAAACTAACAACTAGCAACATTTTGTAATTGTAATTGCATGGTTATTACTGTGTCATTAGAGTATAGTTAATCTCCTAACATAGTGTCAATTACTAGAGTACCAGAATTTTATTATAAGGGACACGTCTATATGTGTGTGTGTGTGTGTGTGTGTGTGTGTGTGCGCACTGATAATATTAACAGTAACATTAAATAATATTTTAATACACATAGTACAATGCATTTTTTAAAATAAATACGATTCATATACATGCATTTCAAAAAGATAGACTAAGCAGAATATTTTTGCAATTGCAATTCTATGTGTTTTTATTGAAGTGCGCTCATCATTTTCAGTAATCGTGATTATCATCCTGCTGACAATAGTATATAAAAGGAACAATAAAGCATCAGCAACTCCTTATCCAAAATACACATTCTAGACACCAGCGCACAAATACAAATACAATTCAGCAATTAAGTGCTTCTCGTTTTCTCAATTTCAAATTTGAACTCAGTCCATATAAGGTTAAAAAAGCAGTCGCATTGGCCAGGCTTAAAGAAAGTTTATACTAACTCAATTCAATGACAAACTTTTCAGCTAAATGCCATTGAGAAAAATAATTGCTATTCAAAACATTAGGCATTGAAGTTACTAAATAGGGTGCATTTCTAAAACATATATAAATATGTTTCTTTAGGCTTTGATGGTTATTAATAGCAACCACATTTTAATGATACATTCAGTTACACGTGTAAAGCTTCAAGTCATGTTATAAAAGAAGTAATATTGCCTTATTTGCTTGTTCCTATAACATATTTTTTGCTAGCATTGTTTTTAAACATTAATAAGAGTAAACTACAGAGTATAGGGTAACACTTTATGTTAAGGTGTTGCTTATTAGGATGTTTTATAAATATATAATATATGCTTAATAACTATGTTATAAAGTATTAATAAAGCATTATAGATGGTTTATAACCATGCACTAGCCATAGATGGAATTACAGTTTTATAAAGGGGACAGTTTTTAGCCACTTATTGTACTTTGGGATGTTTAAATGTAATTATGTCTATGGTTATTGCATGGTTATAAACAATCGATAATGCATTATTAACACTCTATATCATGGTTATTACACATCAATTATAAATTTATAAAACGTTAATAAGCAGCACCTTAATATAAAGTGTTACAGAGTAGGGACAGTTACATGAGGTTCTCAACATGACTTATGCATGTGTTATAACACTCTTATAACATGTAACAGCAAACAATTATTTCAAACCTGTGCTGCTGTTGTATCACAATCTGTAATAGCATACTCGTAGATTGTATACAAGCTCTTTTAACGGATGCTTCTACTAAAGTCTGCTCCCGACACACCGGGCTGAGGATTCCAAATGTTCATGGTTTCAGGTCCAGTCCCCCAGAAGCCAGACTCCAGTGGAGCTGGAATACGCAGAGCTGGAATTTCAGGACAGAGCCGAGCGGCCAACCCCACAGCAACACACAGCTCCAGAAGATCTGAGTGTTATCTACTCACAGTGCCGCTAGTGAAGCTGCTCATCACAGCAACACACACAGCACTGCAGGCAGCAAGGCATCGGGGCATGCAAATTCACCCAATTAGTATTGCAGGCTCGTGCAAAGTGCCTGGGCGCTGTATGAGTTTGAATGGTTATGCACAGTTATGAATCCTCAGCAGACTGGCAGTGCAGTCCTTTCAAGTGACCTTCTCTCTTCGGTTCTGTGACTCGACGGGTGACTAGCTGGTACAGGTGCTGGAGAATAAATGGGAAACACCTGCCATGTGTAGTACACCTCCATCGCATGACTACTAGGACTGCTGAGACTTTGTGAATTCTGTATTTGTTTTTTTTAATCCAAATACATTTTTCTGTTTGTCGTATATTAATATGTTTTTAAATTGTCATCCCTATAACATATACTCAGAAAATACACCATTCATTTTTAAGAGCTTCTTGTTGAAAGGCTTCTAGTTTTATGACTGAGTTTCTTTTTTTAGCTCCTATCTCTATTATCTTGCCGCTATGACAGTACACACTGTTGTATAGTTCACATTTTAAACAACTAAACTCTTGTGAATCATCCATGCTGTTTGTTCTGGGAGAGACATTAACTAACATAATCCACAGCTCTGAAAAAACTCATCTTCTGAGTCAACGACTTCTTCATTTGACTAGGTGCCATAATACTGCTATTTGACACTTCAGTTTTATGCCAACCATTTAAGACTTATAAACAGGGCTCTGGTCAATTCCTGTTTTTCAAATACTGTATTAAAATAAACGTAATAAAATCAATGATGCCCCCCTTGTAATGGGTCTCTGGCGAAAATGTCACCCCAGTTCTTTTATCAAAGCATTTGATCTGGCGCCTGCATTCAGCCACAAACAGGAGTCGTGTGAGGATTACACAAGCAGCAACACAAGGAATTAGATCAGCTGTTATTTTTTACAAGAGAGAACTGAAACTTGTCAGTGTTGACAAATTTGATTCCTCTTTGATTTGTCCTTCTGAATTGGTCAAGGTTTTGGGTTTTTTTTTTTTTTTTTTTGCTATCTTACTCTTTAGTTTTTTCCAGAAAATAACTCTTCTGCAGACAGCCCCTGAAGAGCTAAGCCCTTGAGTTCTGTTACGTTTGCACAGGTATGTAAAGCCAATCCTATTGATTTTTCTTGATTAATTAATGTGCATTTGGGATCGGAGATTATTAAGGTGCTGGTAATGACAGCGCTGGAGAGCTGAGAATGGAGTGTTTAGTGCTCATTATTATTAAGGTTCTGGTAATGACAGCGCTGGAGAGCTGAGTGGAATGACAGTAATGACAGCGCTGGAGAGCTGAGAGTGGAGTGTTTAGTGCTCATTATTATTAAGGTTCTGGTAATGACAGCGCTGGAGAGCTGAGAATGGAGTGTTTAGTGTGCTCATTATTATTAAGGTTCTGGTAATGACAGCGCTGGAGAGCATGGAGTATTATCATTATTATTAAGGTTCTGGTAATGACAGCGCTGGAGAGCTGAGAGTGGAGTGTTTAGTGTTCATTATTATTAAGGTTCTGGTAATGACAGCGCTGGAGAGCTGAGAGTGGAGTGTTTAGTGCTCATTATTATTAAGGTTCTGGTAATGACAGCGCTGGAGAGCTGAGAGTGGAGTGTTTAGTGTTCATTATTATTAAGGTTCTGGTAATGACAGCGCTGGAGAGTGGAGTGTATAGACTAGTGCTCATTATTATTAATGCAGTCAGTGTTTAATGCATTAAGTATGCATTCAAAATAGACAAGAATAAAATGGCTTTGCTTTGCAGAGTTATAAGAGCACATAAACCTTAAAATGAATGACAATAACAGTGTCTGTGTAGTTTGATTACGCTGTGCATCTGCATTCTTATAGAGGGTTAGCCAGGCTTTTTATAGAGTTTCCCTGCAGTTTCCAATGATTCACAGATCTTGTCAATGCTTTACCATGCTTTCACTATTTTTTCCATTTCATTTTTCCATTTACTCCAAATCTTCTCTCGCACAATTATCTTCTGAAATAAATAACCTAAAAACGCTATTTACAATTCTAAAACGACCCCAGACTTCAAGTTTCTGAGCCCCTGAGTGAAATGCTTGTGCTGTTTAGGAACTCTATTGGGTGAATTTGTACCTTTTTGCTGATTTGCACTGTAGAGGTGCTTTGAGAACCCTGCCCTGTGCTTCAGGGCGATGTTTCCAGTGCTCTTGCTAGACTCCCTGTGTGCCTCAGTTTGCAGGATGAGCAGGAGAACTCCTCTGTGGTCAGGGGCGGTGTGGCTTGCGGTCCTGTTGACCACAGCGCAGGGTCAGGACAAGGA